>NW_026866887.1:0-34260 GCF_026571515.1 Ruditapes philippinarum | reverse complement strand
ACAACAGTTATGCTAAAAATATTAAAGAAGATTCAATGACATATACGAAGGATGAATAAAAATAAAAGTAAATAATTATTAATTATGTAAATGGAATATACAAGTGTACTAGGACTCGGCAATTTCCGCCAGTTTTGCATTTATCATGCTAATATAACAAAGCATACCATAAAAGGTTCAAGAAAATTTGAATGTAAAACTTTTCCGCAGTCGCAACATTTCGGTCCTTTCCGCCAAACTCCGGGTGAGGGTTATGAAAATCGTCGAGGTGTTCCGATTGATTTTTCCGCATGCAAATAAATATAAAGTTCAATAATTGTTTTGGTACAATGCCGAATGGTATATCGCAGAAAGCATAATCAGCATGTATGTTTGAATTTGTTTCAGGTACATAGTGGAGAGCGACCGTACAAATGTGTTTACTGCAATAAAGCATTCACTGCCTCAAGTATTCTACGGACCCATATAAGGCAACATTCTGGAGAAAAACCCTTTAAGGTATAACTTGATAATATAGTAATAGTCAATAGATTCAGTATGATTTTACCATATTAACTGACGACTGCATTATGCGTAAGCATCGATGTGTTTATCCTCCCTTTTAAATGTAAGTGTGAAACTTTGAGATCAGCCTTACAGGACTATGAATATCTCATTAAATGAAAAATGTTTTTCTTTTAAGCTTCTAACGCAGCAATAGATAAAAACGAATTTAAAATAAGCGTTCATGAATGTTAAAAAAGGGACATAATTCAAATTTCATAATTTTTAGAAATTTTACACTAAGATTTATTTCCCTTTATTTTAACATATTTGGCAAAATATATTCATTATTTTTGATTTGCTATATTCTTAGTTAAGCCTTTATGTTTAGAGAATTTTAAGTGTTTGAAGAGTTAACTTGTATTTTTCAGTGCAAGCACTGTGGAAAAGCATTTGCATCCCACGCTGCGCACGATAGTCACGTGAGAAGAACGCATGCGCGTGAAAGGCTTTGCGCATGCTCAGTCTGCGGAAAATCCTTCTCTCAACCTTTTGAATTGAAGTTCCACATGACAATTCATATTCAGAAGTGATCATGAAAAGAAAATAGTTAAAAAAAAATTTGATTCATAATGAACAGTGCACCTGTCATTTGTAGGACTGCCAACCCCAAGAAGACTTATATTATAATGTTAAGAATGCCATCTGAGATTAATCAGACAGTAAAATGTCCGCCTTTTCCTCGCCACTTTTTTCCTGGGAGGGAGACGGCCAAAAATATATAACAAATATATTGCGGGGAAAGTGCGGACTGCGGAAAGTTATCAATGGGGTCGAGGTAACAAATGACTAATGCATTTATAGGTCTTACTGCATAAAATGCAATTTAAACCAGCACTTTGACTGCCAGAATAAATATAGAATAGAGAACCTTATATCGAGGTTCGTTATTGTTGTTTTAAATCTGGTAGAATGTTTCTAATTTTATCTGGTAGAAATTAGCTTATGTAACTGTTTTTTTAAACATATCCGTTTGTTCTATTTATTGTTAAGTGATGGTTTTATGTATGTTGTTTTATTCAAAATAAAGTTTTACTTTTGAATGATTTTTGTTTTGCATATTTACCATGAGTAAAATCTATATAACCAGCGCGCAGTTTACACTCTAGAAAGGAAAGCATGTGTCCAAATAAAATCAAATTAACAAGAAGAGCCATCTGATACAAATTCATGTCCAGTTACTGCAGTTTTAAAACGGATTCAAATCCTGATTGAAAATCTAAATGATTTATCCTAAAATTGACTGCTGAAGCAGAAAAAATATGATAACTATATGCGAGCCATTCACTATGAAATATGAAATGATTAATATTTTCATTAGATCTATCGGTATATTATATCGAATCTAAAATATAGAGATGTAATAATTATGAAATTTATTAAAAGACAAAATTTTTAATTTTCCTCGTGTTCGGGCCTCTCGTGTTTTTGTCTACAGTCAAGGTTATTCGTGAACCAAGTGTACTCACATGACTGTGCTTTATTTGAAATAAAGCACACTTTTTCTAAAGAAGTGTGCGTTATCTGAGATATCGTACTGTACGTTATTGTAAATAGAGCATGTCTCTGGCGTATAACAGTGAAACATCACCGCACCATGCGATAAGCTACTTAAATGGCAAATAATATAATAATAGAAGTAATGTATACCGTGGGCTCTGACGATGATTTACACTAAACATCCATTTTCTTCAGGTATCAAGCACCTAACATGCTCTTAAACCTCGATTTCAATATTATATATTTTTATTCATGTTTGCCCCTTCTCAAAAAGTAAAAATTGAATCGTTTCTGAAGCATAATTTGCCTAGTAACACCAACAGATATATGCCGTTTGATTAAATGCAATATTAATTGCATCTAAGGACCAGACTTTCCAGTGCCAGCACTCCCCGAAAATAAGATAAAACACCGAGATTTTGGGAATTTTACATTCGTTTATTTGAAGACCCGATCATAAACATAAAATAATGAATGTCGGAAGAACTATCAGTACTGAGACGCTGCTTAGTGTGGACCAGCTGAACCCAAAGAATCAAATGGACCTTCAGAAGAATCAAATGGACCTCGACCTATAAAATGATAAGAAAAAACGAAATCATCGGATGAAATTGAGAATATTTAATAGAAACAGCTTTTGCCAACGAAAAAGAAATTATGTGCAATGCTAAATTTGTCCAGAAAACCAGAAAAAGAAGACATGAGCCTTGAAAAAAAGATAAATGAATCGAACTTTGGTGAAGTGAAAAAATACTTGGTAAATATTCTAACTGTTACCAGAGCCGGAGGAGAAACATCTGTGAGACAGGAGAGTTCTACGATTGTTGAAGACCACGACCTTCACCCTACAGGTCAAAATTTTGGTGCGCTAAAAATAGATCAAATTGTTAAGAACATAAGTTCGGTGATTTAATTTGAAAAACAATATTGTCGTGTTTATGAAACAGTTAAATTGTATGATTGCACTTAAGTGAAAAGTATTAATTATGTGTTTAAATTCATTCCTACAGTATAATCAAGGGTGTTGTTTTCCCCCCTAGTTCTTATCAAACCATCAAAACATTATATTTTTATAACTAATATAAGGAAACAATAAAGACGCTTTAAAAGCACTCACCCTTCCGCCGGGTCTGTATTCTCGGACCTTCAACCTCATATTATAGAGTGTACCGTCTACGTGCTAGGTGAAAAAAAAAGTTTTATCAACTGTATGCATGTTTTAGTGAATAAGTGAATCCCAATAAAAAAATGAGGATATTTTTAAAATGTCTAAAAATTTCTAAAAGGTCTATATTTTAATTAATTGCACACTTCATCTTGTTTTTTGTTGTAATTGTTGTTGTTGTTTTGTTTTTTTCTTCAAATACTCACTCCTCTTGCTTGGTAGAGTTCATGCAATCAATTCTGGCTTGAATTAAAATATAAAGTCTTTGTACAATTAAAAAAAAATAAAATAAAAAAAAAATAAGACGCATTTATAGGATGAATAATTTGCAAATCTGATTATATATTTTAGCCGTGTCACGAAAAAACCAAAATAATGGGTATCCGCACAGTCTGATCAGGATCCATGCTGTTCGCTATCAGTTTCTCTACTTGTTATAGGGTCTGCAAGCGAACAGCATGGATCCTGATCAGTCTGCGCGAATGCGCAGGCTGGCCTGGAACCATGCTGGTCGCAAACCCATTATGTTGGTTTTGTCATGACGCGGCTCATTTCATACTTGCAGATAACAGAGATCAAAACAGGCCTGGCATTTAAGATTTCGTAAATATATAACTTACAAATTTTATCTATTAAGACGCTGATACCATAGAAACAGTTAGACTCCTTGTACCATTAATAAATTAAAAATAATAAAAAAACTGTTTCCAGAAGAAACAAGTTAAAAAGTTACATGTATAACATACATCAAACCTTTTGCCTAATCCTCCTAACATTGATCAGTACATAACCGGAGCCTATCTCGTCCAGGGCCCATCGAGCAATTTCATCCTCAGTGTCGGGCAGACGATGATTCGCCTCCGCAACGACTACCATGAAACATATCACAAGAAAAACAAGCGCTAACTTAGACATGGTGTCTTCTCAGGAACTTAAATATATGAGCTATCAGTGCGGTCGAGTACAAATATTTATAGGACCATGTGTTACAGGTATTTGGTTTGAGCCTTGCGGCGATACTGATGAATTACTACGGTGTTCCGTTTGGACAATCGTGATTTGTATTTCGTCCCTACCCGCGATGCACGATGGTACGATGGTGAAAACGCGATAGTACGATGACACGTTGATGAAAACACGATGGTACGATGGTGAAATCGCGATGTTATGATGGTACGATGGTGAAATCGCGATGTCGTGATGGTACGTGGCGAAAACGCGATGTCGTGATGGTACGTGGTGAAAACGCGATGTCGTGATGGTACGTGGTGAAATCGCGATGTCGTGATGGTACGTGGTGAAAACGCGATGTCGTGATGGTACGTGGTGAAAACGCGATGTCGTGATGGTACGTGGTGAAATCGCGATGTCATGATGGTACGATAGTGAAATCGCGATGTCATGATGGTACGTGGTGAAATCGCGATGTCATGATGGTACGTTGTGAAAACGCGATGTCATGATGGTACGTGGTGAAAACGCGATGTCGTGATGGTACGTGGTGAAAACGCGATGTCATGATGGTACGTGGTGAAAACGCGATGTCGTGATGGTACGTGGTGAAAACGCGATGTCGTGAGGTTATTTCGCGTTTTCACCATCGTACCATCGCGTTTTCACCATCGTACCATCGCGCCATCGTGTTTTCACCATCGTACCATCGCGTCTTCACTATCGTTACATCGCGTTTTCACCATCGTACCATCGTGTTTTCACCATCGTACCATTGTGCATCGCGGGTACAGACTAAATAAAAAAAATCACGACTGTTCAAACGGAACACCGTAAATTACGGTTCAAAAGGTCATTCCGACAGCTCGTAGACATACCAACACATGTACGACGGAACTGTAACATGGAATTTTGATTATCTCATTAATCAGAGTAGTCACAGATGTTTCTGAATTAGTTTTGTTCTGTTTCCTAACGCCTGAATAGAGCTATGACATCCACATTATTTTTCAAAATGCAAACATCTTTGCTAGTCATAGTTGCAATTGAAATATCCTACATATAGTGTAGGTAAAAAAATCCATTATGTCCAATACAAAAAAACTTTTAATTTTTGTTGTCCTGTAATAATTTCAAAATTGTTTACTAACTGACCAGTTTTCATTTTTTTGCTTACGTTGACTACACTATAATTCAGTGATTTAACATTTTATGTGAGAGTCAAAATACTACATCGTTTATATTTTGCTTTATTTTATAATAAATTATTTCACACTCGGTGATAATAAACATACATACAGACAGACAGATATAGTAACAGACAGACAGACAATTTATTTCGATCAAATAAGGCTTATAAGCCCATAATGACATAATACATCATATCTACAAGATAACGAACAGTGCATAATTTTATGTTAACATACAAGACATGAACAATATAATTATGACTTTACAGGAGAAGGTCATTATCACAATTGTCAACGTATTCGTAGAAACGTAGAATAATGCAAATATTAATTGAGGTTTGTGCACTAACTTAACTTCATATCTGTTAAAATGACTGTATGAATTACATGATCTGTAGCTACCAAGATTAAAATAATATAGTCTATGAAGAAGTGTCACAACAAACATTACATGAAATAAATCATTAAACTAAATTAAAGTTTATACAAATTTATTTTAGTTCGAATGTGTTGGAAGCTATAAGCTTATTGAAACACTCTCGAATCCGTGCCTGGAACCAACCAGTACTAAGCAAAGAATGTAAAGTTTCTTGCTCAAGGAAACAACGGCTTGCCCCTGACAGGGTTTGAACCAACGCGGTAAGCAATTCTTAGATTACTAGTCCGACGCGTTAACCACTCGGCCACACCGCCACTCTTACGATGATTGTCTACTTCACTGCACCGACATTTGAAAACAGATTTACAAAAAATAATAATGATATAAATGATGAATGAAATTTAAATATTCTATGAATATGGCAATATTGACAATCTCGGCAATATTTTGTACTAAAAAGTGAATAAAATTTCTTCACGTGTTGAGCGAATTGTAAAGGCCGCAATACATTACCCGTAAAACAATTGTGCGTTAATAAATTTGACTACATAACCCAATAAATATTAAATATTGCATCTTTGATCATCTGTGAATAACTTACATCGGCTTCTTTTTTATTTTGAAACTGAAATTATTATGGTACCGTAATAATAAATTTCAAATACCTGCTTTTTATATAAAAAATGTAAATTTACCCCGGATTTCGACAAGTTAATTTTTTAATCGTCGTTGCGGACAGATAAACTGTACCTTTAAAAAAAATTAGATATTTGAATTAAACAAGTATTTTTCTTCAAAATAAACTTTAAATTTCCAAAATCGGATAATAAATGGAAAAGCTGTATAGTATTTTGTAAAGTAGGTATCCGTTGCGAACGGGCATCGATGTACCTTTATCGGGCGCACGACAAGATATTTTTAAGCATTTATAAAGGGTTAACTTGGAGTGTCCGATCCCTGTGGTTATACCTTAGATCGATCGGTACGCATCGCGGATTTCCGTTGACTCCGTAGCAGATATGCTTCAGTGGTTTTATCTAAAAATAGCTTCAAATTATCAAATGATGACGTAGCGGATGTATATAAATAGAAATGTTGGGAAACCAAAGTCACGTAATTTTCATTTTAGGGATTCCTGTTTTTGAATATGGATGGACAAAGGTTAGATATGTTTCTTTTCGTTATTTACTCCCACGCTAGGCACTTACGGTGAATTAGGTTAGTAAATAATTTAAATTTCATGTTTCAGATTTCGTTAGTGAGTTTAGCATGGTGAAATAAATATATATTTGAATGAAATATAGGTCAGTAGTTTATGAATTTGACGATGTTCACGAACAGAGCGAATGTTCTACATAAAAGAAGTTTATATGACTGATGTAACACACGTTAATTAGGTTTTCAAGTTGTGATTGAAATAGCCTACAGATACTTCAACTTTTGATTTGTAAAATATCGATTTTGGGCAGATATTTGTAATACGTAACTCGGCTTTTAGATAGTATTGCGTATCACACCTTATTACTTATATAACTGCCTACATAAATACTTGTGAAAACAGGTTGGGATAAATATAGAAAGAGCTAATACAGTGTATATACAATTTAACCTCTCACTGAAAATACACTGAACGGTCAGTGTTTATTAATGTTAAAGTGGATCGATGTAGGAAATGAACAATTGATTTTTTCCCTTCCTGAATATTTATTAACTCGAGTAAATATAGTCTGTGGCCGTGGGCATAAAACATGTCTTCTGTCTATTTATAGATCTATCGTTAGTGCAGATAAGCTCATTTGGATATCATGTACAGTACAGTAGATCTAGAGCTAAATGGCAAAAGGAGTTTATTCCCATTTTTTAACAAAAAAAAAATTCTTTTCCTTCCTGAATGGAAACTCGAATTAATATTTCCGTTGTAGTGATACAAAATATCGTGTGTCTATGTTTAGATTTTACAGTAGAGCTATATAAATGGAAAAACGTGTGTATATTCGACGATTAGGCAAATGAAACCTTTTTAATAGAATTTCTTTAAATTTGGCATGCTGTTAGAATATGATAACAGAAACATTTTAAGCGGAAAAATGGGGTCATCGTTCTCGTTTTCGAGTTACGTCTGATCAGTAAAGGTAATTTTACATTTAGAGCGTTTTTATCCCGTCACTAGCATGTACGTGCGTATGCGTAGGCACGAGCTTTCCAGCGTTCTTGACGAATACCCTATGGACATTTTGTCTATTCAATTTTAAAGAAGAGTATAGGAGCAAGTACACGATCGAATGTGTGACCGGGTGTGTGGGAGTGAAATTTCTATTATTCTAATAGTCACATATACTAGCTAAATATCTGGCAATCATGGTGTTTTAAACTGATCTTTCAGGTCACCAAACTCCTACACAGTTGCCCCTTAAATGCTTCGGTACACAAAGCCAATCATATCTATGTGAGGAGTTTGTAAGTTCACGTTATAGCATTCAGATTTGCTGTTATTTGATTTCAATTTCACGTATATTTGTATTTTTTCTGTCTAAACAATGTACATGCATCAGAAAAACAGGAAAATATTAGTATACACTATACTAGATGGGTTGTAAGAGACATAGTTATTTTACAAGCATTTGCAGAAGTTTTCACTTCTTTTCCAAAATATTTTTTCATCTATGTTATATTTTCACGATGGCATGATTTTGCTTAATGATCAAAACTGATATATTCACGCTTAACCGCCTATTTTTAACTTTAACAAGATATCTTTTTTGGACTTTACTCAGTGGGTGAATTTTATGACATGTATTAATACCGTGTTTGGGATATACTTTTAAAATTTGGCATACAGTACTGATATTTGTAGATCTTATTTTTTGGCTTGATATTTTATGAAAGAAAATTGATGAAGAGAAGATAAACAACACAGTTTGAGATCAGTAGAAAGAGTATCCACTTCGCCAATCTTTAGCAACTATATTTCAATTTCCGAAGGATCACTTTTTATCCAGATTTTTTATATAGTGTACTGTACTGTTCTTCGCATCAATATTGCTGTAGAGGTGGTCTGTATATCCCGTTTTTCATGATGAGTTGAATTCCAATGTTGGTATGAAAACAGTTAAGATAGCAGGCAAACTGGTACATCTGTGTAATCAGACCAGACAATACTTGATAAAGCTACTGGATATTTGTACTTTGACACTGAAATCCATTACTATATTGACGGGTGGGGGGGGGGGGTATAAACTTATGCCATGAGGTGAAAAATCAGGCTACAGTCGTTTAATGATTTTGCTAGTTTTTAAGGAAATTATTAAACCATGTTTTTCACATTTTAGATTAAAGAAAGTCAAACAGATGTTTATCGATTCAGCTAACAAAGAGCATTGGACAAGTTTCATAATTATTAAATGGCCGGTATATTCGAGGTAGATGGGACCCAAACAATAGAGCATCTCACGAATTATTTTCGGAGAAGAACTCGACAAAGTAATTCAACCCAACATGATAGTAGCAGTGATTCTTCAAGACCACGCGACGCAATCCCAAGGTCTACTAGACAGCCTTCAAAATGTGAAAGTCTTGGTATATTGATAGGCAAACCTAAACACAGACAATATGGTACTCTAGACTCACGTATAAAATCATATGAAAATGAAAATTGGATTAAAGATAAAACACCGGGGATAAAAGAACTAGCAGAGGCCGGACTTGCATATACAGGTGTTGCCGACTCTGTGAGGTGTTACTACTGTAGTATCGGTCTAAAAGACTGGCCGAAAGACGCTTGTCCTTGGGAACAGCATATACTAGCAAGTCCTGATTGTGTACACGTTGCTCAGTGCAAAGGTAAAGCTTATGTCAGAAAAATTCTAGGGGAAAACGATCAAGATTCGGATGTTGAAGTGGACGATTCAAATGGATTTGTCGATACTGTAAAAGAAGCTATTAAAAGAAACGAAGAAGCTGTAACTGCAGCAAAGCAGTATTATACTAACGAACATATCATTAATAAAGCGGTCAAATCGTTGATAAAAGGTGAACGTCCAAAAACCTTCAATTCTGTTGAACTTATAGCTGCTATTGAAGAAGTTGAAAAAGAGCAGTTAGGAAATAACTCACAAGCAAAATCTGAAGATGTAGAAACTGACGGTGATACGTCTGAGTCAGATGAAGAAGATGAAGAAGAACTAAACAGACAATTGAAGGAGCCAATTACTTGTAAAATTTGTTTTAACGCTATTGCTTGCATAATAACATTGCCATGTGGCCACATGGTTAGCTGTCCCCAGTGTATACCAGCACTCACTAAATGCGCAGTCTGTCGGGCCGATATAAAAGGAACTGTTCGAGCCCTGATGGCCGTTTAAATACATGTTTTTGTTTGAGTTTTTATGTTTCCCGAACAAAAGGGGAGCTTATAGTCGCCGCGTTGTCCATCCGCATCCCATAGTTCTGTTGTTCTTTCCCACTATTTAGCTAAGCATCTTCATTTATTGGCCGATATCTTCCATATTTGGTTGCTAAGTTGATTGTTTGGATTGTCTTGAGTTCTGGGTCACTGATATCAAGGTCATTGGTCATAGAATAGATGTTTACACTTTTGATCATACGTCATTCTTTCATATTTTGTAAGTACATGTACATACCTTTTGTGGCCCGCTAACTTTGGTTGTAATTTGGGGTCACTTAGGTCAAGGTCACCTGTACTAGAAATAGATTTAAACACTTTTGCTCAATCATTTACCAATGTCTTTCATATTTGGTATGATATACCCTTGGATGGTCCTGTTACTTGATTCGAGCTATCAAGATCAATATCGGTAATGCTTAGAATATTTTGCATTGTACATATTATATAAACGAAAGTGCAATTTTGGGGAGCATCCATCGCCTGTATTGTTGTTTAATATGTTGTAAGCTATAGGATTAATTTTCAGATCTGCAGCCATATTCATTATATTGTTTAAAATCATATAATTTACCTCATCAGTTAAAGACTTGTGTTTAGTTAATATCCCTGTTTCAAATTTATCTTTAGTAATGTATGTACACAATGTAGTATAGTTTCGATTATTTGTGCAGTGTATCCAGTAAGGAAGAAAAAACGTTGAGTTAATAAAGATAACATATAAATAAATAAAAGCATAAATGTTATTAATTTTCTTTTCACTATTCTATGATAACAATAGTTATGTGGTTTTCCTTGTACACCGGGGATGTTGTGAAGTTTGCTGATATGTCAAATCTAAATGTAATTATTTTGCTCAAACTAGTTTTGGTAAACTGGTTTTGTTTTAATTTATTTCCTTTTGTGTTCATCAAGACGAGTGTGCTGAGATAGGTTAGTGAAACTTATATTTACAGCCTATAGCCTATAGCCTATAAGGACATAGTGATCTAGATATGCAGCTATACACATTATATCATAGGTCAAAGTGGACTAGGTATGTGGCTAAAAAAAGTATAGGTTAAAGTGAACTATGTATGTTCAGCTGCAAAGCATGTTGAAGATCAAAGAGAAGTCTATATGCGACTGCATAGTCCATTGTATATATGAGATCAAAGTAAATAGAATATGCGACTGCACATAATGTTAAAGAGATCTAAGTGATCCACAGTATATATAGGGTTTTATAGCTATGCTGAATCAAGACAATAAATGCATGGTTACACGCCCTAAAACAATTCGGCGTATTATGTGATGCACCTGGTCGTCCGTCCGTCTGTTAGCAGTTATATGGTATGTTTTTTTGTTTTTGTTTTTTTTTAATTTCGTTTCCGCCGTTTAGATAGGCACTACCCTGGGAGTCACTTGCTTTATGTAGACTAATGTTTAAGAAAACAACTCGTACTAGTATCCCTTTATTGGATAAATACTATGCCTCTTTATTTAACATATAGCATTGCTTGGTTGACCTCAATTAAAGTTTAATGAATCACGCAATTACAGTAAAAATGCCTCCTGTTTAATGTAGTATCAGAAGGATAATTAAATTAGAACATTTTTTCAGACAATTACCTGATTAAGACTGTACTGTACCCTAATTGAAAGATTATTTTTGATTACTCAAATATACATACATTCGGGCGTATATATTGCCCCGTCTTTGCGGTGCTCTTATTTCTTTATTGCAACGAGACCATTGCCCCTTTACAGACAGAATTAAAGAAATTTTGTGTTCAGAGCATGATATTTTGATAAAAATCAAATCTTTTTTGCTACAAAGAAAAGAAAGTAAATAAAAAAGGAGGAGAAAATGCTTCCATAGTGTTGGAGCAATGGCTACCATAAAAAAGCTGAGAAATATGTTATGGCCCCTCTTTCATTTGAAGCACAATGTCACTAAGGTATTTGTTTAGTATTATCGATATTAATTTAAAAAAAAGATGTATAAAAACAATAACATACATGTAATTCATTATCTTCCCAATGAGACAATAGCCTACCAAGACATGTACCCACTGGGACAATATCACATTAAGTCAATAGCCTACCAAGACATTAGCCCTCCAGGACAATATTCAACGAGACAATATTAGCCTTCTAGGACAAAAGCCCAATGAGACAATAGCCTACCAAGACATGTGTCCACTAGGTCAATAGGCCAATGAGACAAAAGCCTACTAAGACATTAAATAGCATACTAGGACAATAATCCACTTGGACAAAAACCCTATCAGACCACAGCCTACCAAGATATTATTTCCCTATGCTATTAGTCCACTTGAACAATAGCCAAATAAGGCAATAACGTACCAAGTCATTAGCTCACTTGAACAAAAGCCCAGTTAGACAATAGCCTAGCAAGACATTAGCCCAATAGGATAATATCCTAATTAGAAAATAGCATAGCAAGAAGCCCACCTGGACAATAGAGCCTACCAAGACATTAACCAGCTGGGACAATTTGACAAAGTCAGTGTAATATTTATTTCACTTCCAAACAGTATTAATTAATTATAGCAAAATTAAAAGTCCGTGTGTATGAACATTTACTTTCAAATTGTTAAATCGACTTTTAAAGTTTAATCAGTTAGTAAGGCTCGACTTCAATGCATACGATTTCGTCTGTGTTGTCGGTTGAAGGTTGACGTGTGCGTTTATCGTACCCAATTTCCATTTTGCATATGAAATTTGATTTTCTCAAAGACAATAAGTCTGAAATACTGTTTTAGAACTCTTTTCCATTATATGTAACTAAACATAGATGTCCCAACATTCCATTAATATGTCAGTTTACGGATGGACAACGTGACAGTGTGGCAGAGGGACAGCGGAACAGACAGACATTTCAAAGCTACATGCCCCACCCCCTTAAAATCGCATTGAACTATTTTGTATTCAATGGAATGATATGCTTCTTACGTCCAACACATACTTAAACATAATTATAACAAAATTGTAATGATGATAACAATTGCAGTACAAAAAATCATAATCAATGATACAATATTAATAAAGATGATGATTGTGATGATGATGACGACGACGATGATGATGGTGATAATAATTGCGATGATGAAGATGATGAAGATGATGATGATGACGACGTAAATGATGACGATGATGATGATTATGATGATTTTGCTGCAGACAGACGATGATGCCGACTGCATCAACAATGACAGCAATAAAAATATAGTAAATTTCTAATTACAATAGTGATAATAAAAATGCTTAATAATAGTAACAACTATAATTCTAATTATCATAATAATTATTTCTGTTATTTGAGTAAGATTTTTCTTATACTGGATTCAAACTATTATCTGTCTCATCCATTACATTAGTAGGCAGTTGAAAATAAACATCCAGATGAAATAGACTAGATTAAGTTAACATGATGAATTATTCAACTGTGACCTTGACCTTTGAATGGTATTGAAGGTCAAAGTTAATATGAACTTTGATTTTTACAAGAAATGTCTTCCCTGTTGTGTTATAATAAGAAAAAACTCGAGCGTGGTCCACATCCGTAATGATTTAAAGGGACTTCGCTGAGGTTTTTTACATGACTTGCCTGGAAAAAGAAATTCTAATTTTAAGGGTTGTTTTTAATCTTTTGTACCACAGCCTTTAAGCCTAATTTCAGAATTGCAGGAAAATCTTTTGTTTTTTAACATTATTTGAGAAAAAGGGTTTTTTGTTATTTTTAAACGATTTCATAGATGAAAAATGGCCATATTTAAGGTTTCAATATCGAAGTACATTTGAGCTTATTTCAAATATTTTCCAATACTACGTTTCTTTATAAAAAAAAAAAGACCGAATCGAATATAATACAAAAAAGATGCGATCTTGCGAAATAAATCAAATGCCGTAAAGGATGTCGCGCAATATCTGATGTATTTTGTCACTTATTACCGTCAAACGAAATCAGAAATAAAATTAATATAAGTGTTATGCTTGTTTTCCAATCCATATATATTGTGATCTAAAAATGTTACATGCTTGTAAAAATTGATGAATAAAACATGTTTAAACTAAATAAAATGACAGAATGAATCCACTAATAATGAGATTAGCAGGAGTGGTACTTATCCCCTGCCTTTTAAAATTATAAAAGACTCAAAACTTCGCTGGCTTCAATATAAAAACTTGCACCAAATTATAGGAACCAACTCGTTATTGAAGAAATTTAATTTGAGGAACGATGGGAACGGTTCAATTTGCAATGCCAACCCAGAGACGTTAGTACATGTTGTTGTTTTTTGTTGTTTTTTTTGGATTGTGGCATGATTTATTCATTTTAAAGAGACGTTCATGTTTGATTAAAAAACGGAGTTTCAAGTGAGACTTTTCAACTATCTAAACAAAAATGTCAATTTCTACAGACCAAATACTCACTCCCAGTTAATAATGAAACATTTTTTTTTATAAATGCCGAACATAGAAGCGTCTGTAAACATCATAAAAACATCTTTTAGAAATTTAATTACTTGTAGTATTCCCCACAAATAATCCTTCATCTTGAAAATTCTACACTATAACCAGAAAACGCGATACTGTAACACGTCCCCTATTTAAAAATAGTAAGTTGAACAGAAATTGACAAACAGTTCACAAAATACGATATCTGGCTCTTGCAAATCATTTTGTGAATAAACAAAGGTGATAGAAATAGGTGTAATTTACCGACAATAACTGATATACCTGTACGAAAAATGCTATTTTTTCGGGCTGAGGCCCTCTAAAATCAGTTTGACTGCCTGTAAAATTTACAGGGAAGAATCGAATAAAAATATAATTTTCATTGGTCATTTTAAAATTACGAAATGAAATCTGGGGATCTCATTAGCCATTCTGATATAAATAAAGCAATATTTTTCTGGCATGGTTTAAGCGTCTTACTTTGATAAATCTAAAGGAGGTCCGTTCTTTCACTATCAAGTTAAGTTTCTTAGAGATTTAGGTTCTGTTGAACCATGTTTTCTGGAACAAGTTATTTGTTACTGCTTTTAAAATATCATTATTGAGTTATAAGTCTTGTCAAAAATAATCGGACCATCGATAATGTTGACTTTCCTGTAATTTCATGCGGTTGAAAATACACACAAAAACAAATCTTGCCAGTACTCTCAGTTATTTATGCCAAATTAGTAACTGATATATAGATTATAATGTTCATGAAATATTTATACAACCGCCAACGATTAATTGGTTTGTCAATTGTAATTGCTTTCAAAATTACTTTTAGAGTGCACTTTTTAAGTTATTTGCGTTTGTCTCATGGTAATAAATTAGTGTCTTTCATATGGTGCCTGAATTTTGCCATGTGGTGTCTTCGTGTCCTCACCGCTCTAAAGTCGAAGGCGAAGACATGAAATCTAAGTGTCCTCGTGCCTTCGCCCTGAAAGTTGAAGCCCTTTTATCGAGTCTTTGTGTCCTTGTGCCTCCGCCTCAAAAATCGATTAGACTCATTTATCGTTTCTTCGAGTTTCGCTTTTTGAGGCAAAGACATAACAAGACAATAAATATTGGGCGCCGATACGAATATTTATACCCCCGCACAACAAAGTTGTAAGGGAGTATACTGGAATCAGCTTGTCCGTCAGGCCGTCGGGCGTCTGGTCGTCCATCGGTTTTACCTTGTCCGCCAAATAACTTAAGATTCCTTTGAAGTCTTCATATTTAGTAATGAGATTGATCATGATTAAAAGATTATCCTTATTGATTTTGATGTTACCAGGTCAAAGGTCAAGGTCACAGGAGCCTTGACTAAAGAAACAGCTTGTCCGCCCAATAACTTAAGAATCCTTTGACCCAAGATCTTCATATTTGGCATTTGCGTTGGTCACTGGGTAAAAGGTCAAGGTCACAGGGGCCTTTACTTAAAAAAATACTTGTCAGCTCAATTGCTCTAAAATTCTTTGGTCAATAATCTTCATATTGCATGTAGGTTGGTTATGATTAGTAGACGACCCGTATTGATTTTGAGGTGACTAGGTCAAATGTCAAGGTCAGAAGGGCCTTGACTTAACAAAGCTTGTCCGCTCAATAACCCAAGAATCCTTTGACCTGTAGTTTTCATATTTGGCATGGAGGTTGATCATTATTTGTAGGGGACCCCTATTTTTTGAGGTCAGCAGGTCAAAGTTCAATGTCACAGAGGCCTTGATTAAATAAAGCTTGTCCGCCCAATAACTTAAGAATCTTCTGGTCCACAGTCTTCATATTTGGCATGGAGGCTAGTCATGACCATTAGATGACTCCTTTTAATTTTGAGGTCACTGGGTTAAAGTCGTGCATAGGGTATTTAAGTCATGCAGTGGCAGTTTCAGTTTTGATGTTAGTAAGTCAAAGTTAAAGGTCACTTTGATCTTTGCCACTTTAAACATGTAGAATACATAACTAAGGAATGCACTGGCTTACTACCCTCAGATTTGGCATGGACGTTGTCCTTGAGCTCTTAATGACCACTGTTGAGTCTAACAAAGTGGTATGCGGGGGTATTCAAGTCATGACAGTGGCAGTTCTAGTTTTACCTGTCGATACGATAATTATAGAGAAGAAAGTGTATATCTTCGCCCATTGAATATCGTTATTTCGCCTATAAAGTATCGTGTCTTCGTGTCAGCGCCTACAAAAGTTGAAGGCAAAAACACGATAATTGGTCATTTTTTTGTGTCTTCGTCCCGAAAGACAATAAATTAGCAGAAGTAGTACAAGTTAATTTTATGTCGCCTGTCTTCACCATCGAGTTTTCAGGGGCGAAGAAACGAAATGGCAGAAATTAGCCACCATATTTTCGGTATTTTAAACGCTCTCATTATAAGGATATTCATGTATGACATAAAAGGAAGAAAATAACAGTTTGCATTCATTGCTCCTAAAATCTTTTAGCACTCAAAACAGTCAACTTCCGCCATCTTGTTTCATGTAACAAACCGTGTTTGTACATTTTTATTCATTGCCAAGAACATTTTACATCTTTTACTTCTTCTTAATGTGTTTCCCCCCGTTTTTACAGTAACATTTTACAGATAAAATGGTGGCGAATATATTCGAAGATAGCCCTGTTAGGCCACATGTGTCACAAATCACATTCGTCACAAGTTTTTATGAATTTGTGACGAATGTGATCACATTCGTCACAAATGACTTTTGTGACGAATGTGATTGACCAAAATCGGGTAAAAATGCCAATCACAAACGTCACAAGCAAAATTGAGAATTTTTAAACAGGCGAATCACAAATGTCACAAGTTTATTTTTCAATATGTGATACACGGAATATCATAAGGACAATCGTGGTTATATCAGTGCGATAGTACAAGGGCGACAATGCAATAAATCGATATTGTTGATGTCGACATCACGATACCAATATCTTTTCACCACCATTGCATTATCGCCATCGTACTAACTTGTTGCAATATTCGTATCGTCGGCATTGTATTGTCTTCATAGAACTGTCGCATTGTCGTAATGGTATTGCTATCAAGTCGTCTTACGTTCTCGAAACCTTCAAAAAATTTTGGTGACAATGCACGGCATAGTATCAGACTTCAACTGGAAGTGATCTTTTACCTCTGTGAACCCTCAAATTTCTTCCCACCATACAGCGACAGTCTAAAGGAATCTCACAGACTTAATCTTAGTTTCAGTACAAATTATGACCATATTTACACCAATGAGACCATATATGATTGTTTGGGAAGTAGCTGAGACCCCCGTTGACTTTCAGGATATCTAATTAGAGATTAGGACCTTTTGACATCAATGAACCTTTTTTGGTCTGACAGACTTTTGACTTCCGCAGACTTTCAGGAATCTTGGTTCAATTAAAGAGTATGACATTTTGACATCTAGGAACCTTCTTTCCTGAGACGATTTTGCAAGTATGTGCCAATTGCTTGCAGACGCTCTATGGAACTTTCCATATCTATTCCACTAGTAATAATAATATAGTTAATTCGTTTAAACAGATCGTGTCTTTGTGGCGGGGCCGCTTTATCGTTTCGACGCGTCTTAGCTTTTTTTCGCCTTTTATGATTAGATAGTTTCAAACGACGGTGTTTAGTGAATTTTATAGAGGGATATTTGTTTGTTTTGAGTGAATATGAAATATATTTCACTGAGAAGTGAGAAAAAAAATGAAATATGTATCACGAGCGCGTAGCGCGAGTGAAAATATGAACATTTTCTCACTTCGATGTGAGATATAGTTCATATTCACGAAAAGCAAACACATTTTCTTTTTATTTTATGTGCCTTTTGAAAAGTGCTCATTAAATTTCTATAAAATCATATAAAAATGTGCAGAAATTTAATCTTTATCTATCCTGTTGCGTGTTATGCTGATTTATCATGCAACTGCTATGGTAACTGCCCGATAACACTTGCCTGATAATTATTTTTGATATCACGTCAGTAACCTGATATCAAAAATAAGCCCCGCCCATTTTGACGGACTTTTTTCAATTGCTTATATTCTCATTTTCATCAGCATGTGAATTCTACAATGTAATCTCATACCCTTACAAGTCTTGAATCAGTTTGCGAAATTTATTTATTTATTATTTCGATTTCAATTACGAATAAATTAGATAGCGAATAGTTTGAAGTGACGTCATAATTTATATTGCAAATGACATCATCGATGTTCACGTCATACATGTAATCATAACAAACAGGCTAGACGATTTTCTTTGAGAACTTGTAAATGTTTACTTTATTTCGCTGGATTATTATTTAATAAGTGAACAAATTGTTTCGTTTAAAAAATAAGACGCATGTTTGTGTAGCTTGTGTTTGATTCCCGATTTGACTTTTCTTTGATTGAAATTATCG
Source organism: Ruditapes philippinarum (assembly GCF_026571515.1). Classification (NCBI taxonomy): domain Eukaryota; kingdom Metazoa; phylum Mollusca; class Bivalvia; order Venerida; family Veneridae; genus Ruditapes; species Ruditapes philippinarum. Next base: position 15,244 of record NW_026866887.1, on the reverse strand, counting down.
TGAACTTTTGAATTTGAAAATTCAAGACAAAAATGGCAGTAAAGTTTAGTTTATGTGATTCTAAGCGGATTTTTGGATCGATGTTTAAATTAAAGGTAAGAATGTTATCGTATTAGGCCTACATTCTGTTGTATTTTATCCGAGTCGAAATAAAAAATGGCCGCCAATTACAAATTCTAAGTTTCAGGGGCGGAGGAATTTTTTTTCAAGAATTATTTCTTTGAACAAAAATACCCCTTTTTAACGAAATTCGCTATTTAAAAGTAGATTATTTTGTCTTTTTGACAGTTATTATGTGTTACATGATAAATTGAAAAACATGCTACTGTCTTTTGATATCAATTTTATCAGGCTCGGCTGATATGGGCAGAAAGGGCTCGGCAAGCCTCGCCCTTTCTAGCCCATATCAGCCTCGCCTGATAAAATTGATATCAAAAGACAGTAGCATGTTATTCTCTATAAGTTAACTATAAGTTATATCTTGAGCGCTCCAACGTCAAAACTTGTTTACGTCAACCGGACGTGACGTCATGATATGGATTTTTGGCACACTAGCAAGTGTGCCGATATCTGGCACACTTGCTCAATGCATGCTTATATCGGCACTCTTTGGGCAATATCAGCACACTTCCTTAGCATTTTTGTTACTATTTATAGTAACAAATGCAATAAACTAGTATAATATCGTTTTGACGTCGACGTCATTTAACGTTAGCGGACGTCGCTTGATTTTACCGCGTTTATAAGGCAAAAATAACAACAATTTTTTTCGGTTTATCGGCTCCAAAAATTTAACCTGTGATATGAATAAAATAATAAAATGCTCGGCAGAGCCTCGCAATTTATTATTTTATCCAACTCGTTTAATAAATTCAATATGAAAAGACACTCATGTAATATCCTCTATATTGGCCTACGAGACCGCTAAAGCCCTCGGGCCAATACCTCTTCTTGGCCAATATTGCATTCAGACACACTAGACCTGTGTAATAACCTATAAATACGCAACGGCAAACACTATAAATAGAAAAAAAATGTGAATTTAAACGTATATGAGTTTTGTCCATGTAATATGACTGTGGTCAGGTGACGTGATGCGCCAAATATCGATATCGGTCCGACTTCCGGTTGGGCCGATATCGATTTCCCACTTCGGGTTGCTAAAAAAACGCGGAAAGATTGACAATTTTATAAGAAAAAATACGTTTAACTGAAATATATCTTGATAAAAAAGCAAAATTGAAGAAACACTTGAAAAACAATCTCCAAACAGTTAAATAACGCCAAAATATATTAAAAACAAATGTTTGTGAGGAAATGACGTCAACGTCATTAGACGACGTCAAAAGTCCCTCGCTTTTTAAAATAAATTATACATTGTCGCTGAACAATGTTTTCAAACGATTTTTTTAATTCTATAATGAAAACCAAAACATAAATGAGCACATGCAATAAAAAGGTTATAGAACAGGTCTGGTGTGCCTTAATGCGATATGGGTCTACAAGATCGGTATTAGCCCTCGGGCTCTTTTAGTGGGCCAAAATCGAATAAAGGCACATCAGACCTCTGTAATAACCTATAAATATATCCCGCCTCTAAACCAATGAAAATTCGTGAACTTTATTAGCAGTATTATAATTGCGGCTAGTATTGTGCAATGTGAGTTTGCTTTTAGTCTTCTTGGAATCCATGTTGTTATTCATTACTTTATACACTCTAAATCTCAGTGTTTTGATTCCAAACACATGTGAAAACACCTATCTGTAACAGTTTTAAAACATGTTGCGGTGTTTTCACAAAACACTGATGTTTCACACTAAAACACGGGTGTTTTCCTAGAAAACGTGTTTAGGTGTTTTGTCTGAAAACACCTAACACGTGTTTTGGGACTGTAACAGATTTAAAACACGTTTACACGTTTTAATAGTTTCCATGTTTTATTTCAAAACACGATCAACCAAAAAATGTGAACAATGACACATAAACATATTATACACATTTTAATAACATTTTGAAATTTAGGTTAAATACTAATTGTTCTTCATTACTGCACATAAATGTTAAATAGATCAAGACACCCTACCATTTATCATAATAGTATTTTTGGTAGACTAAAATTAATATTGCATGCCTGACAGAGTGACAGTAAAGTTAACAACTTTTGGAAAAAAACGCTGTCAACTGAGGTAGCATTTTCTACAGGTGGCAATTTTTACTGTCACCTTGTCAGCCATGTTACAATCCAATGCAATATACCCGAAATTCTGGTGTTACCCAATCAACAAAATTAAAAGAGCATTTTTCATTTTCAAACTTCAAACAATTAAAAAACAAGGGCAGTCTGAAAGGACATCTATATCCCCTTCGCAGTGGACAGGAATCTGTACTTTTTGATCTTTAACAAACCATGTCTTTTAGAGAAAAACCTGGCTGTTGTGCCATGGTCGTGATTATGCAGAAGGGGATTAAAAATGAATGTATAAAATAAATACATAAAACATATTACAGTTATATTTAGGCATACAATTAAGTAAATAAACAGACAATTAAACAACAAAAGCAAATTGATATATGGATATCAGTAGAATTTCAGGTAAAATGAAAACATATATAAAATGGATTTAAATTTTTACACAGTAAAGTCTACCTCCCTGTAAAATGTAAAAAACAAGGTTTTTGGCACATATATGTATCATATTTGGGTTGGAAAAAAACAAACAGTATTTTTCAGACAGTGTCAAAAATCGGTCATTCAATGTTGACTGTTCGGGGGGGGGGGGGGGGGAGTCAAAAGTCTTTGCACTAGTGCTCTATTTTTCATCAGTAACAGTATATATTCCTGATGGTTCATAAATATCTTTTGTTGTGGTGCGCTTAAGGCTTAGACAAAAAAATGGTACACTTTAGCACTCTAAAATGTTACAATGCAACTTTATACAATATTTTGATAAATCATTTCTTTGACTCCGAAAACACCAAAAATTTAAATGCACAACAAAGGTGCCTGATCAGTGAAAACTAGTGATCTCTGTAATAATTCTGCTTACCACTTGAAATCAGTAAATGAAAATTTAATAAATCTGATATGATAATGAAGTGAGCATGTGTTAAAGTTAGACAGTAATACATCAACAAAATACAAACTTATTTAAGACATCAATGCAATAATATTAAACTTACTACATAGCATGTACAAAATAAGAGCATATTAACATTTGCAAACAACAAATAGCACTAATACTTCTTAACTGTAATAAACAATTTATAATATATGGCATTTTAATGCTTCATTGACATAAAAATGTCACAGTCTGCAATAACATACTGATGTCATAAATAATAAAATTAGTGTTTAAACACTGCATTATTAAGTCAATCTTTTCTTGCTAGTGAATAATAATTTGAAAAATCACTGGATTTAAAAGTTCCTAAAAAGAAGCATAGTCTTTAGCTGTTTTGAAAAATATTGACACTTGACATTTGCTATTTCAAATAGAGCCAAAATATACAGCTTCATGTTTCAGACATCAAGAGGATTTAAATGTCTGATTAAGGAAGCCTGGAAGGGGAGGGATTGCACCATCTATGCAGCAAAAATAAAGGCACTGATCAGCTTGATGCTTACCACACAGCTATTCTGCACCTTTATTTTTGTAAGTGCAAAAAAAAGCAGGTTTTTTCATGGTAAAATGTAAGCTGTTAAGAAGTCAATAATATATGTCCATGACACAGAAGGTTGAATTTAATTTAAAATGTTGGTTCTATTTGTTCATTAGTTTTTTCCAATTTTTTTCCACAAAGTGTAATACCCAGCCGACTTGTGACTAAGAAAGGCTTTGTTTAAATACTGTTTGTTGCATGAATCCTAGGAGTTGTGAAAAGCAGTGGGATTTTCAAGATCCATTATATAATACCAGCTTATCAATAAGAATAGCCCTTCCATGAGGCTATCTGTCTCAAGTGGTATCTTGCACTGGTCTCCAACAATATACTGTTTGTCCAGTTCTATGTTTGTTAAAAATAAAAACAAGGCTTCACTTGGAGGAGTATTAGGCTGTGATGACAGGACCTTTGACAGATTAGCTTCTTCAATATCCTGCAAAATGAACATGGAACAAAACAATGAATGAGTACCATCCTTCATAACAGGATCAGGGAAATCTTCTACCTTAAGCATTTCCAACCAGCACATAATAAAGTGTTAGTTAATGTCTGCTTCTGGAGCAGTAGGTCAGAAATTCGATCTTCTGCCATGCCATGCTGAGCAGGGCCAACATTGGTCTATTTTATATAGTGACAAGACAGGCAAAAAATGAGATACCACGTTTGTCAAAGAGGCCTATCTATATAGATACTTATCATATACTTAAATAAGTTTACAAGTCAATCCATTTAATATGCTATTTTGACAAAATTGTAAGTTGAAAAGGGGCATAACTCCAAAATATAGTTTTAAGAATAACTCCCCTTGTCTGAACAGTGTGTCTTGTAATGTAAAGCAAATATAAAATGAATTTATCAAAGTCTTAATTGTGCTGATACCTTTTTGATAGTTTTTGACATTAATTTTCATTTAATAAATTTCAGAATTTTTGTCCCTTGTCAGTTACAAATGTTGTCTTGTCATGATTAGCGGCTGCAAGTATTCAAGTTAAAATTTAAATTCAGTGGTATTATTTACAAAACGACACAAAAAAAATTCCAGTAAATTTACTATACCTTTATGTAGAACTACAATTTATCTAGTCTTGCACCCCTTTCCATGTTTGAAATCCTGTATTACTTTCTATGGCTCTTATAACGTCCAAATCATCTTTTTGCACATGCAACAGAAATAAGTAATTCTAAGTAAACAGAAACGCACACAATCAGATCCTAAAACACAGCTTTCAATATGACAAAATGAACACATTTTTTTAACAATTTTTTAACCATATTTGCATTAAAAAGTGACAAAAGCACTGTAAAAACAAACATCAGCCACAAAACAAGATTATGCCATGTTGGATTTCCTGCAATATATCTCAGGATAAAGTCGCAATTTTTTTAAGTCCAGTCAGACAATGTATTTCAAAGCACATTAAAATTAAAAATTACATATTTTGTATTAAAAATCGGATATTTATATCTAAAAAAAAAACAACAACAACAAAATAATCATTGTCAGAACTATTTGATTAATGTACAGGTGCAGAAGCATTAATCAACTTCTGACTGGGTCTCCTAGGTTCAACACAACCTTGTTATAACATGGTAGTTTGAATCCTTTATATAGACCATGTTAGTTAACCACATTATATCCAAAACAAAAAAGTATTTATTATATATTTAAAAAAAATATGGAATTTTTTTTCTATTCTTTTACCTTTTGTGAATACAATTTTTACCCTCTTTTAAAAACATTATTATATCTTAAGCCGCATTATAACAAGGCTGTGCTGTATGCATAGTTAAGATTGCAATGATATCTTTTTTTCCATTTAAGGTTGCCTGCCCCAACAGTAATCTTAACTCATACCTCTTTTCCTCCAGGTTTAAGTGTAGCTACTGCTTCAAAACAATATCTTTCTAGATTGTCAACAAATGGGTTGGATGTGGCCTACTGCAAGAATTAATTTTAATTTCCAAACAACATCTGAAAAAAAAAAAAAGAAAAACAATTATTATAATTAGCTTATTTTGATAATCATATGATAATTAAAAAAGGAAATGTAGCAAAACAGCGTAGATCACCTGCCTTTAAATTTCACTTTCCAAATATTTTTTAAACCATTAATGTTTAATATGCAATTTATGACATAATTAACAGCCATTTGTGTATGCTCATATATGATGTAATTTATAAACTATTTCTTTTTTTTTTTCTTGGTTAATTTTTTTAGTGTATTTTCCTCCACATTCAGAAAAAAGTTTTTCTGTTCAGCATTCAATTGTAACATGGTTGTTGGGGTCAATACCAACCTCATGTTAGTTTAAACGTCGCATTTATGATTATACATCCAAACAATACTGTAAAATATTACAATAATAACCATTCATGGTTATTTTCATACATACTTATAGTCTACACATTTTAGGAATTAATCTTTGAACTTTATTATATCCAAAGGACTTGCTAGAAAGAACCTCATTATAAAGACTTATAATGTGACATGTAAATATGCATATTGATAAAATGATTTTGTAATTTTAGTACAACATATTAATCTTTGAAATTATTTAAGCCATGGCATGATAAACCTGCAGTAAAGGATGTACATCCATCAAGGAACTCAGACCTGACTAGATGCCTGCATGGTTGGGTCCTGGCTATCCACTCAATGAAGTATAGGACCTTTGGGTAACCATTGAACGCCCACAGTTAAACATCTGATTGGATAAAGGGGTGGAATGGGATGATCCAGGTTTTTGCTGAGCATACATGTAAATTAAAGGTCATGCCCCTGCTCATTATATAAATTACTCAATGTGTCACATGTATTATATTTGACAACTCATTTAAAGATTCTTTATATACAATATTGCATTTTCCAATGTTTCAAATTTAAGTTCTGTTATCAGCTTAATTGTTCCGTTTCTCAGAAATATTGTTTAGGAGTTTAACACCTGTTTCAATAGTATTTCAGTTATATTGCAGGGCATTTTTGCCAAGAAAATATTATACTATATATCAGATTTTAATAGTCAACTGATAAGACAGAAAATTCAAATCTACTATTTTTTCATGCAACTTACAAGATGGTGTGTTACAATTTCTGTCGCTGTGGTAACAGTTGTGGACTCAGTTGTGTGTCTCAGTCTTTTGACATGTTGGCATCTTGGGTGTCTGCCCAAACATTACAACAGTTGTCTTTTGGAATATCTGGTTTCTCATAATTGTTGGTCTTCTAGAAGCATCAATACTTAGTTTTGAATATGTCAAGGATGGCGTTTTCTTCCATTTCTGTCACATCTTTTTCCAGCACAACAATCAAACTTACTCCTTGCAACTGTTGCTTGTCACCAGCTAAAAATATTGAATAAAACTTGAGTTAGTGTTTCTGAGAAATAGTCATCAATACCAACTAGATCGAAGTATCAAACTGTTTGAATTATTTATCAAACTACAGATCTTTTCTGTAAAACATTTAAGACAGTCATTCTAACATAACAATTATGTATTGTAGCTATCAAATATTATATAGATGAGATCTGTAGTTATATTCATGAATATGATTTCTGCCATCACAAATGGATCTCAACAGCATATATAGAACTCAAATTAAATTTTGACAACTGTTCCATTCTAAATAATATCATCAAGTAGGGTTTGTTTTACTGTTAACATGATTATATATATTTTTGTGAAAAGTTTGTGTTTTGAGTCTACTTGTTTTGAATTTTCTTTATACTGTGAAATCAGATATTTTTGCAAGGCTAAAATTTTGTGAATAATATGATTAACATTTAGGGTTCACCATGTTTAAATGTTTGTGAAAATCAAAGTGGAGGACAATAGTTATTGCAATTAGGTAATACTTACATGATGATAATTTATTGAATTTGCAAATGTAGTAAAAATTAAACACAGAAAGGTAGAATCACATTTCTTTTTTTAAAAAATCAATTCAAATGTAAATAAAGCTATGATACTGTGAAATGTCTATTTTTTTTCTATTCATATTAACGGTTTTACTTGGCATCTGGATCACCAGACTTTCACAAAGTGTTTTACGCCAACAACTGTGGCTGTACAATAGTCACACCTGTACAGATTTTCTTATGACAAGGCTTTATATTCTAAATAATTCTGAGATTCCTCTTTTGAGCACACAACCTAACACTGTGTTGTAATTGTGCTGTAGTGTGTAAAATACTTACCTTTATTCAGAAGGTCTTCAAGACTGCTTGCAAGGACAGATATTCTCTTCTGCCTTGTAGTGTAACACCTCCAAAATTTTGTACTCATTAGCCATACTAGTTGTTAAATATGTAATTATGAGAAGAAACTTGTAGCGTAACATGTAGATCTGACAGTACCCAAAACTACAATTTTATTGAAGTACCTGTATTTATCCATAATAACTGTTCTTCCATTACAGATATGCAAGACAGGGGCAAAACAAACTTGAGATCTTGATATTTTTTAGCAAACTGTCTTTGTATCTAAGCGTTTTACATTAAGTAAGAGTCAATATGTTTCATCACACTCTATAACCACAACTTGCACAAGAAGAGTAAAAACAAAAAAATTCTGGTAGAAATCTAGTCAATGACTAAAATCTTAACAACACAACCCAGTATTTTTCCTTATATATAACTGATACCGGAAAAACGGCACCGTTCCCAATAGAAAATAGACAGCAAATTTTCCAATTCATGACTGATAAATTCCAAATTTAACACTGAAAATTACCTCTAAAAACAGTAATGCATGCCTCGGAGCCTTCCGTATTGATAAGTGATATACGATAAAAACCAAGTAAAACCACATGAGTGATATTCGTACCCAGTTCATTTCGTACTTTATGTTTAAGGTTTTTAAACATATTTATTTTAGCTCGATTGCGAAACAAGTTCTTGCAACTTATATCAATCACTTTCGAGTCCGCTTCCTGGAACCAACCAGTACTGGTGTCATATGAAGAAACATGGTCGTGACCCGTGTAGGGCTCGAACCCATGATCTCTGGGTTGAGAGGCAGACACCTTAACAAACTAGGCCACCGCTCCCCTTTATGTTTCACACCTACTAAACATTATTTTATGTACAATTGTTATGATTATCAATTTTTTTTTTCAACCTCAAGCAGCAAAAATAATCTTTAAAGTTAATAATACATGATTTTAAAGTGTTATAATTATGCAAAATTTTCATCACCTCCCTGGATAAAAGAAATTCCCAATAAATATTTTGCATCTAAAATAAAATTCCCAATTTAAGTCAAACCGATGGATTTTTTTCCCAATCTGTCCGGTACCGTTAATTGTACCAGCACCATTCTCAAAGTAGGGGGAAAAACACTTTGACTTTCTGATATTATATGAATGTTTTATATTTGAATATTATATATAATATAAGCGTTTCTTTACTTGACAACGTGTTCTTGCTTATCCAAATCAAAACACGTTGAATGTAACATGATATGGTTTCTGTTTTTCTAGCTATGTTGTTTAAAAGTTTTATTCAGTATGTTTTTCTTTGCTGTCCTAAATAAAGTTTAAGTGTAGTTAAAAATTATTTTTTAAAGTATTCCCTATATAAAATTAATGTTAACTTAGCCTCAATAATCAAATCGAAATTTAAATGGAATTAAGAATCAAATCCAGAGAAAGCTGAATAGTTGCACCCTTACAAAGGAACATTTATTATAAATGTGTGATAATAATATAGAACTATATATGTTTATTTGTCTTTTCATTCTAAAGTTTATAAAATATTGAAAATAAAGAAATTTAGGGGGGTGGGGGTTTATAGGAAATTTCAATCAAAAGGTTTATACAGTTACTGTTAAATGACAATTATTAATACCTGCCCCACTAACAAACTGAAAGTTCTATATGCTCCTGCATTTATGAATAAATTATGCAAATGAGCCAGGTTGAGCCGCCATGTTGGAGTTTCGGTAAGAGTGTTGGAAATTGCTATCTGTTCGTTTTGAAAGCTCGTCCTAACTTACAATTTCATTGAATGAAGGAAAACTTGGTTTTGTGTGATTGCATATTGAATGATAGGTATTACAAAATAAATATAATGAAAATCGATCAATAAATAGTTGTATACGAGCGTTATAAAGTCAATTTAATTTGTCAGAATAATAAGGTTCAGTTGCAGGTAGTCCTAATTATAAGACCTATACGTAACCTATTTCATATTTATCATTCATTAATCTGATATTTTACATTTTTCATTTTCCATGTTACGTTAGGTCTTAACAGATCTTTGCAAAATCGTGTAGCAAAAAAATTGACATTAGACATCGATTTAGATCTAATGAATTTAAACAATTAAAACAGCGTGTATTCACATTAATTTTGACCTATTTATGAACAAAACTAAAAAATAAATACCTTTTAACAAAATAATTGAACTGTCACATCCGAAAAGTCATGATTAAATCCTCTCATTTAATTAAATTCCTTGTACAGCCAATATACAAATGGCCGCCATACAGTGCGCGAAATCTGATTGGCTAATTCAAATGCAAGCGTTTAAATGAGTCCAGAAGTTTCTAACGGAATATTTTTTCAACGAAATAATTGCCCATACACCGTCAGTGTGTTCGAATATATTTTTCCGTTCAAAAAATTGGAATCAATCTGTAAAACGCTTTACTTAACCAGTATGGCCGATGAGCGAAATAGACTGATATGTATATTTTATTTTTAATTAATAAGTACATTGTTCGAAATTTTTTGTTAATGATAGACCTTGCATTTGAAAGAACAGAAGATAAGCTTTTGAATAAAGCTTGAAAGGCAAGTCAACAGACATTTTTTTTAATTTTCAAAATGCTACGCGTTTTTGAGCAATAACTATAAGACGTCAGGCTTGACCAACATAAAACTATAACAAGCCTGTAACGTCTAATCTATTGGACTAAGTTGCAGGGTATCGGTAAAAGACTGCTTTTTTCCCCGTTTTTGAAATTTATTTGAACACGGAGACAATTTTTCACAAACAGTAGGTTTATGAATATACTTTACGTTGCAACAGAGTTTACCGTGTGTCCATTCCTTATTTAAATTGTCTGAGAAGTTAAATCTGTTTGTTTACATGTAAATGTGTACCGTCATTTTGACCGACTGGAATAAAAACTACAATGACGGTAATAATACCCGATATGTAATGAAAATTACGCCGTGTAGTGCAAAGTTTTGGACATTGCTATTAAAATTAACACTCAGTGTCTATTCTAGGAATTGAAAAATAGGGGTGATTTTCCCCCCCTCTATTTCAAAAAAGGGGGCGATTTTCAAAATCAAAGGGTGCCAATATAAACTGCCAATGTTAAATCATCTGCATTAAGTTTACACTGAGGCGTTCAACCGATGAAATAATTAAAACGATAATATTTATTTAAGGCAGCAGAAGTTGTCCTCCCTGAATTTTTAAACGAAAACAAATTATTACAGAACTGCCGCGATTGATTATAAAGGGATTGGCAATACAAATAATCGAACTATCTTTCACGTCTAGATCGTAGCCAAGCTAGGAATTGCCTCATTTTTCTTGATTATTCACTACACTAAAATGGCGCCCAACTGTCAGACCTAGCACACTAGTTCCGGTCGATACGGAACATTCCGTTAATTTCCGTCAACTCAGGTAACCAGTATCATATGGTACTAAATCATTATAATTAGCTTACAGTTACCTCCCTTCGGTTTTCGGTGTAAATGTAAACAAAACAACCAAATATAATGCGGGATGGAAGTTTTACGGTTTTATTAACTTTTTTTATAGATGCGCGATTTTCACGCACATGATTTTGAATTCAGTCTGTGCGAAAGTCTGTCGGTCCTCGCCAACTAAAAATCAGGAGGGCCGATATAAATTTCGATACAGTCAGTCCTCATGTCCGAATAAAATTTCAGCCAGTTTGAAACAATTTTTGGCCTAAAATATGCAAAACTGTTTAATTTATTATGTTTCTGTATATTTTTTTCATAGTATCTTATAGTTGAGTCTGATAATTCATATTTGCTGAATATGTTTGTTTATAATTATGGCAATATCCCTCCCCCACCCCTACAAAAAATACCTTTCAGAGTCCGGGCCGCAAAAAAATCATCAGGGCCGGAAATAAATCTAAGGATCTGAGTCCTTGTGGCTGGAAAAAAATTTTGACTTTCGCATTGACTGGAATTGTGCGCGATCTGTTAAATACTAGCGTGAATCGCGCAATCGCGCGTCCTAGAATAGACACTGACACTTACGTTGACTCAAACTGTTCCATGTCAGCAAAATTGAAACCGAAAGTAGAGGTTGTTCTAGAATTTAATCAAATAAAATGAGTGGGATTTAATAATCGCGCATGCCCTGTGCGAATGTATTGTTTACATCCGGTCGTAGCATAGGGTAAGAGTGCAAACTTTGTTAGTGTGCCCATCGTGCTTCCATTACAGGGATATAAAATAACAGGGATCCAGTCGCAATGGTCCTAACTTTTGGGTAGGGCCCCAGCTTTCTAGAAGAAATGCCTAAATAACTAATGTAAAATAGTCTGGGCCCCTAGATAAAAATTGTTAATTTATATACCTGCATTATCAGACAGGTATAAACATATAGTCAATCCCATAGCTGATCATTGGACATCATGCGCCATTTCCTACATCACTAAATGTAAATAAGATTTTACTTCAATTTGTTGTTAGAAAGTGTGTGTGGACAGAAATACTCCTGCCCTGGTGGACCAGTTGAAAGACAAATTTAAATTATTTTAATCCTTAACAAGGAAACAAACGATACAACTTAAAACTACCCCAAAGTGATTTGAATACAAATCCGTGAAAAAGAACACCAACAGTTTTAGTAATTTTTGCACAAACAGAAATAACTGACCAATCTAATCACGTAACGTAAACAGCATTCCCCACCCACCTGTTTCAATTCGTCTATCGAAGCGAAAATGGACTATATAGTACATAAAACCTAACCATTCACCTGTAAAAACGTTAAAAATATTAACAAATCTGTTTAAGCAACTGTTGTACATATCTGTTATGGAAGAAACAACAAAAATGAGACAAACAATTTCTGGCGGTCTTTGTCGTCTGATCTACAATGTGCTACATCGCCAGGCGCTTTACGGAGATATCAATCAAAGCGTACTCTTTACACGCAAGCATCTGGCTGCTATGATTCGAATTTATTTATTATAAAATATTTTATGTAATTGAATTCATCATAATTTGTTTCTGGATCTAGATATTTTAATATGGGGATTGTACAAAAATAATTCTAATTATAAAAAAAAAATTAATCAATTCATGTTTTTTGTGCTAAGGGGAAGTAACCGCTGTCAGATTAAACCTTAGTGTTTTCGGCCGAAACACGTGTTTTCGGCCGAAACACGTGTTTTCAGATTTACGGATGACAAGTATATACGAATTTTCCGACACAAATGATGTTTTTGTCTCATTATTTTTTTACATGTGGCCTATTCACAACACTTGCGTGACTTCAACTCATTCAATAATGTAAAATTATTTAATTATATATTATAGGTTGTCCTGTGAAAACACCACCGTTTTCTGGGCATCGAGCGGAAAACATGAATAAAACATATGTGTTTTCACTGAAACGTATACAAAACATAAGCATTTTATATGAAAACGTCAGTGTTTTTGTTTGAAACACTGGTAAAACACGTGTAGTGTTCCCAAAATTTACAGTGTATTCTAGCATAAAACTGCCGTTATAACCATGATTTCGGGGTGTTTTAACAGGACCAAAAAGGTCTTTTAACAAGGAGATTCTAGCGCTCATGCGCTGTTAAAACACCTTTTTGATATACGTTTTCCGTGGCACAGCGTCAATACATTGTGGCCCGGACGCTGCTTAACTAAAACGGAAATGACGTCACGGTCACATACAACGCTGACGTTCCCGTGCAATCCGAGGAAAATCAGTGATGTTGCTTGATTGTGTATGGATTGTGTTAGATTTATGCATGCTTTATGCTAGAATAGCGTTAACGAATGATTGTTCCGTGTCATAACAACTGCTGAAACCCTCGGGATACGTTGGGTCGGGTACCAACTAATCCCTTGGGTTTCTACAGATATTTTAACACGAAAAAAGAAACATGCGTTATTCCTATATTATATCAGAGTTCTTTAGTACTGACGGCTCATCTAGGGTTCAATATGGCGCGGTTCATATAGTTATTTTACCAGTAATATCTATAAAGGAAAGGGTTAAATGAGAATCATGAAGGAAGTTGAATAAATAAACTTAAAGAAAACTTAACATTTCTTGTAGAATATGATTGGTCTTGCGAAGCTATAATTACACGAGGTCATTCAAATATCTTGCAAGCAAATTCGCTGAATTAATGTTTACCGCCGACAGCATCATATACTGATTGAAAATTAAACAATTGCAGGATACATTTCGAATAAAGACTCCGGGGAAATAGTCGGTTAAAGCATAAATTATCAGGGCCCATATCACTCAAGGTCACGGCGATAATGCACATGCCCTTTTTGTATTGAAGGTTCCCACACAATTAAAATTAGATATATTTAACATTTGAAGACATGAAATACTTAAGTTATCTGACTGAATATTAAGCAACCAGGGGTCTTAACTTCGGGTAAGTGCCGTCAATATACACATCTCCGCTTGGTATTAGATGTACCCACATAGTTTTGTTTAAATTATTCAGCAGATTTGTTGAAGAATAGGGTTGAATTAATGCTTTTCTATGAACAATAAATGATAATAAATTATGGATCATAACTCTGTATTAAACGGCCAAACGGGAAATACTGATGATGATGATGATGATGATGATGATATGCACATCTTGTTTGTTTGTTTATGTGTTTATCTAAAGTCGCCGCCGGAAAGCCCATATAAGCGACCGTACCCTCAAGTCGGACCAAATCCTTTAGTGTCCCGTCGAGATTTTTCGAGATGCGCATCTCCTCTTTATATTAAACTAAATTTCGTTGAAATTCCTAGAGCGCAGAAAAGCAATAGTTCTATATACAGTGTTTTATAAATAACAACAACAACAAGGGGCAATAAGTCTGTTTTTAAAAAGAAATGGAGATATGCTGGTTATATGTGCAACTGGTTTGTGAATGAAGGTTCCTACAAAGTTGCAGCATCGATATCCATCCAGAAGTTGCTGAAAAATAGCGTGGAAACGAAATGATTCCATATACAGTGTATAATAAACTAATCAATGGCCGGATAGTGCGGAAACTAAATCTGGACTGACAGGCGGACGAACACGCTAAAACAGTCCCATCACTCCCGATTTCATCAGCGGGGGAGGGGATAAAAATGTCTGTAGTTTTAGTTCCAATAATTGATTTCAGTCCTAAAAATTTGTGACGTTTGTGACTCAGTGAAAAGCATTGAAGAAAACAATATTTATCTCAAATTTGTGACATTTGTGATTTTAAACTCGTGACGAATGTGATTGTCTAAAACATTGGATCACATGCATCACAAAATTTGTGACGAATGTGATCTCATTCTTCACAATTGTGACGAATGTGATTTGTGACACATGTGGCCTTACATAGC
>NW_026866886.1:62500-102139 GCF_026571515.1 Ruditapes philippinarum | reverse complement strand
CCTGAAAGTAATTTAAAATAGGGCCTTTAAATTTAAAAAATAATTACAAAAGAAATTTAGAGTGATTGTAAAACATTGAATGTTTCTATTTTGGAAACGATTAAACGATTAAAAGGGTATTTTTTTGCCATGACTAATTCTTTCGGCAGATTTCAAAAATTTATTTTTAATATAAATTGCATTTATTCTAAAGAGCATAATGTAGTTCACAACATTGTTTTATTATTGAAAATATCTTTACTTCAAACTGTCAATTTTGAAAACGCTACATAACATAACCAATATAATATCATTACTATTATTGCAATAGGCAGTGTAAAATTTGCTTCAGATATGATAAAATTGACCTCACTAAATTTAGATTTTTTTAAATATTATCATAGTTTATATGTATGCCCTGAAACAATCTTTTTAATGCAGATATTTTTCTTTACATATACATAAAAATGTAAAGATATTCAAAATGAGAGATAGTTTATCTTTTAAATGAATAGCGGGCTATTTGTTTCACATAAATATTCCATCTTTGCCAGATATACGCGTATTTTGCAATTTCATGTAGGTCATAAGTCGGTTTTGGTTTTATATATTTGACAGACATATGATCATGTATTTTCTAGATATAAAGTTTGTTAGGTATTGTATAAACAAACAAACAAGTGAATAAATACCCTTACCTGTCACAGCATGTCTGTACGTACAGACCTATTGTACCATTTGTTGATATCTGTTAATTTACCAGGCTTCTTTCAAATTTAGGATTGTTTCTATATGTTTACATTACAGTTATTAGACGATATGACGTGTAAGACAGGATGGGCCATTTCCTTACAGTAACTTACAGTGACATTATATCCATCTAAATGAAAAATAAAAACAATTCTGATGTACAGGTAAAAACTGAAAAATAAATTTAAACTTTGCCATAAATGTTTAATTTTGTATTGTACTTCACAAAAATTATCAATTACCCACGTGACTCATTGAAAATTCTATAAATATCCTTTTTTAATGTATCTGTAAAATTCAGTTGATAAAAATAATTGGTCAGTCTTTTTACATTTTAGACACTTTTATTTTATTTGAACCATTTTTACATGTATCAGTTTTTCATCAATGACCATTATATTAGTCAATTTTTTGAAAAATAAAACAAATTAAGTTCAGCCTTACAACGAAAAAATAAGCATAGTTTCACACGACTTTAACTATATCATGATTATTTGGAGAAAGAAGTATCTATAAGCATTAGTGATAATTTTATTTTTGTTATGTAAGAAACACTTTGAACCGTGGAATAAATAAATTGTCCTAAATTGCTCTATTTGGTCATAAATATCTTTGCAAGTTTGTAACATTTGGCTGTTTCATAGTATATGCTTATACAAAGAAGATTGGACTTTGAGTCAAACAACGAACGACAATGGTCTATAAGGAACATGTAATTTCTGACCTTATTTTGTTATGCGACATTGCGGGAGTAAAATCAGTAGATTTTTGTCTTAAAGAAAAAGATGTAAGATAAATTGGTGATGAAAGTAATTATCATTTATCAAGCTATTTGTATGTAACGTACTAAATACTCAGAGTTTGTAGCACTGACTCTTGTCGGTTGCATTATGATTGTTGCATGTTTGCTAAAGTTTATATGGTGGCTGATTTGTGGGATATAGTATTATCGCTCTGCGGAGCGC
Organism: Ruditapes philippinarum; assembly: GCF_026571515.1. Lineage (NCBI taxonomy): Eukaryota > Metazoa > Mollusca > Bivalvia > Venerida > Veneridae > Ruditapes > Ruditapes philippinarum. The sequence continues at coordinate 100,445 of NW_026866886.1, read as the reverse complement.
TAGACGAAAACACGAAAATACGTCAAAGTAAATGGTCATTTTGTTGTATTTTCGTGTTTTCGTCTAGCGCCCCGCGGAGCAAAAGCACACATTGCACACATAAGCCACCATAGGTTTAGGAGGAGTTTGTAAAGCTGTCATTGTTGATTATTTCTTCATTTGTCTAGAATTTCTCTTTATTATCTGACATATTACTTGGATGATGTTTTACGTTAACAACACTTATGTTAATAATAAAAGACAAGGATTTGCACAAATGAAAATTAGATGTACTTCTCTACAAGATAATTAGAAATGTTGAGTATTCTTTTTTTCCTATCATGAAATGAAAAGCATACAAAGACTTGTTTAGTGTTTAAAGTCTTGTCACGGCAAGTTTGTATGATACAAATTTAACATTATGGTGTGGCGTTGAATCATTTTCAATAGTTAGAATAGTGATAAAAAAATGTTTTTACCATCTTATTTCATAATGTGCGGTATGTACTTTGTGAACAATGGGTTTTGTAAAAATTATGAAAGAAATGCATATAGCAAATGCTGTTTATTGAAAATAAATGCTACACTTATTTAAAAGTGGACGGATTTTGTTTACTAATTTGTGATAATTAGTTTGATGTAAACTTTTAATATGTTGCTTTGACGCATAGTCTTAAAAATTAAATTGCTTACGGTTTTTCCAGAATGTATGGAAGTGGTTGAAGTGGACTTATAAAAAGTAAAAATGCCTATTCAGAATTTCAAAATTACATCATTCAAAAGTCCTTTGATAAGGAATTAACCCATTCATGTATGGTATCAAACTGAATTTCATGTTGATGTGAAGTTTAAAGAACACTTTGTTTTGGGAAAGACTTAAGCGAAAGCCCCCGACTAATTCAGTTTTTATGATAAAGTAAACTTTTATTAATGTTTGGCTACATTAAGTTTGACAAAATTCAATTATTTATAATTCTTCTGTAACAACAACATATTAAGTTTACATAATTAATTCAAACATTTTGCCTTGATCAACTAAAGGTATCGCAGACAGAACCCGATCTATTCTTATAAATTCTCAAAGCTTTTTGTAGTTTACCAAAGGAATGTTGTGCAGCTGTGAAATTTAATTTTGATATTGATTTCAAATTTGCAGTATCTCAATTCAGGTAATTTGATTTTCAAGTGGTATGTTCAGATCTAAGAATATAATGATTATTAACTTATCATCAGGTGTACCATTTCAAAAAGGCTTATAAAATTGGCATTTTTGTGATTTTTACAAACATAAAAGCTTGTGATGAATTTTGCGTTGGTTTGCGTTAAATTTTTAGATTGGTGGTACTTGAGTACACTGTCATAACTATTGAACGGTTTAATGTGTATGATTTTTGTTTTAAATTTGTATTTGATTCGTATTTGATTGGGTGAAAGTCTCTAAGGTGTTATGTAAATAACAGGTTGAATAAATAACTCTTACCTGTCACATTATGTCTGCACACAACAGACGAAGTTTAACATTGTTGATATTTGTTCATCTTCCAGATTTCCTTCCGACCTAATTGCTATCTTTAAAAGTTTACACTGAACTTATTTACGAGCAGGGGAAGTTGGTATCATGAAAACAATTTAGGTCCATGCACTTTTGAATTAAATTGTTCTTAGAATGATATGATAACTCTCAATTCATTCATGATATATAAGTAACTGGAAAACTGCTTGTCTCTTTTGCTTGTTTTTACGGCGCACAAACACAGTTTAAACCATATGGCGCCGAAACAGAAAAGATGATTTTGACTTACCTCGGGTGTTACAAACTCAAAGCAACACCAAGGTTCAAAACAACCTCATCTGCTGGAGCCGAGAGATGCAGTAATTCGTACCCATTCATACGGTTGCTGAAATTCTGATGCCACAGCCCGTACACCACAAGGGGTGTAAACAGTTTAGGCCGGTGCTAGGGGAGGGTGAATATGCCAACGTCTTTTTTAAACGGAGCTACATTGCTATTTGTTTCCGTGCACGTGTTTCAAATAAACCTTTGTATGACAATTTGAAAGGAAGACCTTTCACTTTGTCATAAAGGGAATGAAAGCAGTTTAATGAAATAATAGATTATTAATAGATAATATTTTACACGCTGTATTGTATTTTTAACAGTTAGATTTTCTGTCATTCCTTACCCTTTATGTGATGCAAAGTTTGTGTTATATCATTAAAAACATTAAAACAGCAATCAATTACTGTTACAAATTTATGGCTTTTACTGGGGATAATATTTACATGGGACAAACAGTGAAATTAGTTTAGTGTTGACAGTAAAATCATTTAAGCATATAGAATAGGGTGTATTAACTTATAATTTTGAATATCCTGAAAATTGATTCTTTTACTTCACTCAAAATTTAAAAAATAAACACGTCCACTAAACTATTAATGCTAATACATATTTATTTAGTTCGTCAATGACGGAATTGTTGATTCAGAATTCATTTTGTATCCGCACAATCTGTAGTTTGTTTGTCGGTGAAAGACAGTTTATATTGAATGCTTTCGGCCAACTTCTGTTTTTCTTTGAAGTTTACTTTTAGAATATTAATCATCAAGGAAATTCTATAAACGGAGATGTGAAGTGTTCTTTTTTCGGATCATAACAGATCTGGTACAATGGAATCAAAATTTAGCACTCCTCGTGATTCATTTAAAAATATAATCAGAATTTGACCTTAAACATAAACAGTTTTAGTATCTTAAAGGTGTTTTCGTTGGAAGTACATAAAATAATGATGGAATAATAATATATTATCTGTTTACACGCGTTTAGAAATCATAAACTGATAACGTGAAGGCAAACGCTTAATTTTAGAATATTCATACATATATTATCTGTTTACACGCGTTTAGAAATCATAAATTGATAACGTGAAGGCAAACGCTTAATTTCAAAATATTCATGCGTATACGTCATTTATCATAATGTCATTTTTTATTACTTTACAGACACTCTACTGAAGATTTTGACATGACTAGTCTGAAAATAATTTTTCGAGATTTATGTAATTATTATTTATACCAATTTTAAATGTCTGTACCAATACTTGTGTGCAAATTTCAGGACATTCGTTCACTTTCGTTTTTTTTCAGAATAATCACTTATATTTTGCAAAATCACACAAAAATGAAAAGCGTGTATACGCACTAATAATGAATTTTAAAGTTGATTTTGAATATATCTTTTTCATATATTTTCCATTTTTAGTGCTCAAATTGATTTATGTAAACATTTCAAATTTAATGTTTTTAAATGTTTTTGGACCTCAATGGAGCTCCATTAAACATATATTGAAAGTGATTTTTTTAAAATGATATAAATAAATAAATTTGTTGAATGAAAGAATAAATGAATAAATAAATGAAAGAAGGATATACGTGCTTGAAGGTATTATCAAAAGGCTTGCTTTGTATACACCAAAATGGCTTTTTTCAGAACTGTAGGCAGAATAAAATATATGGTAAACGCCTCTAGATGATTCAACTCTTCTCTTTAAGCCTGTCGCCACAACAAAAAAACAACTTACCAATATTTTGCGAATATAAATAACATAAAATCGATTAGGCACACGTCTGTTTTGTGTCATATATGTTTTAAGAACACATATACTTCGTAAATTTTACAGTTTTATAGTATTCTTGATATTAAAACGCTCGTAAATTTGTCAGAGTTTACAGACGCTTGCATTTTTAACTATGCTTCAATCCTGTAACACATCAATAAAAATAGAATCATTCATCTTTTGAACATTTTATCGTTTTCTAGTTAACAAAACAGAGATCAAAATGAACCAACAGAAGCATCAACAAGTCAAGTTTGTTAACAGAAAATGAAAAATAAAAACTGTATGGCACTTTTAGTTTAATTGTTTTCTTGTTATCCGACTCTTATGTTTCTGATGCATTGCATACGTCTACACACCCCATTAGAATTAAGAGTTCCTTTTGAGAAAAAAATCAGAAGTTATTTTGTTACGTTTTAATAGATAATCATATTTTCATATTAAGAACTAAATGGCAAAATTAAAAAAATTAAGCCACGCACCATTGCATTGTTGGGAGAAAATATCTTCATATTCTAAACATTGTACATCGTATGGGTGGCCTAATTAATAGACTGTCGTTTATGTTCTACTTTTCTCACAACACATTTTGATTGGCTTACATTTTGTTTGAAACAGGTGGGCCAATATCCACCTTGTTATTAGTAAACTTTCACGGAAATGTTTGCTGCAGGAAATTGACGGAAACCTGGTGCTGCTCTTGGCGATTCATTTTAGAATCTGAGGGTAACAACCTCCATTCGTAAATCAAACATTTTTTTCACCCCTAACAAATCAATATTTTTTTTATTTTTTTTTTTTTTTTTTTTGGGGGGGGGGGGTGGCTTTTATTATTATTTTATTTTATTTTTTATTTACTTTTTTTATTTTATTTTTTTAATTTACTTTTTTCGGGGGTAATATTGTTATTATAATATTTTATTTACTTGCCGTTTATTCTTTATTTTTTTCTATTTTGTTTGATTAAATCATTTGTTTATTCTCGCACATTCATTCATTTATTTATTTATTTATTTACTTATTTATTTATTTATTTATTTATTTATTTACATTTAAATAAACATGCACTGTTTGAAATTTGACGATATACATTAACATACTATAGAGTTTCACTGAACTATGCATAACCTTCCCATATAACACTGACGATGATGGTACGGTTTAACTAAACAACCCAGCAAAACTATCAAGCAAACAAAATCAACTGTATACAAAATGATACAACAATTCTTAGAGTGTAACAATTTTTGCATGTTTTTATGTCTTTTCGTATGTTTTTATGTCTTTTCGTATTTTTTATGTCTTTTCGTATGTTTTTATGTCTTTTGCATGTTTTCTATGTTTATTCCTATATTTTAAAAACTACCATGTAGAGCATCAAATATTTATCAACAATGCAAGAAATCTTATCACATCTTAAGTATCGGTACAGCGTTTTATGTTGAGAGGATTATTTTGGGAGCTTTGTTGTGCGTTTTATGTTATTTCTCTTACATAACGTGATTATATATGATAAAACAAGAAGAATATTTGAAAAACGGAATTCAATTAATGTCAGTGAAAGATAACAGTCTTTTTTTATTGCCCACCACTGTAGTTTCAAAATTCTTCTATTGCAAAATATGTTCTTCGCTTACAGGTATATAACAGAATATCGCCTGTTATGAAATAAGGATAATATCTCGCATATTGTGAGTTTCTTATACTGTACTGGATTTTAAGTCAAAGCGACAAAATAATGACGATATGGCGGATTTCTAGCCCTATATAAATGATATTTCTATCACTTTTTAAAGGGATAAAATGCTCGTATATCTGACGGAATATTTCTAAAAAGAAAAAGAAATGTTGTTTACATAATCTTGGGGTCGATCTCAAAGGGTTGTAACGTAGAATGTTTCTGTTATTTAACACACATTAATAGTGTACGTAAAATGAATTAAACTATCCGGAATAAAATATCATACTGATATTTTAACGATTAAGCAATGCTTTCATCATATCTAAACCAATATTTTTGGAAACTGCAGGTAGAGAAATATAGCTTTATACATTTTCAATGATAATTTAGAAATAAAAAACGCTTTGTTTTGATTCATGCGGTGAAAAGTATAAATAGTTTTTTAAAACAAATATATTTTGATTAATCTGTTTCGACAAAACAGAGTGGGCTTATTATTTTAAGGCTGGCAATATCAATGTTCATCATTTTGTTTGATCTTGATAGAACTCACGATTTTTCTCACGTATCTTATAATAGAGGTTAGTCGCTTGTTTTGATTATAAAGTTAGAATATTTGCCCGACTAATAAAACGCGAAAACACAAAGTTTTTCATTCACAATTTACATAGAAGTTGTAAATTACCGCCCCCTGCAAAGGTGTCTGCAAAATTCTACATGTGTGTTGACAGCACGCGCCTATATCTGATTGTTTCACACGATGTTATTTTTAGCCTACCTCTTATATCTTTATTTAGTCCACATCAAGTCGCTTTCTTGGCTTTTTGTTAACGTAAATGATATGAAATGTTCTTTTCGTGTTTCATCAATCTATTTCGTTTTAATAACTGATAACTGGTAATTCTAGAGACATATAAATTGCCGTAATTCTAGCTTTGAATGCATTTCTTCATTAAGGCATCTCGAAATATATTTCATAAATCTCATTTTGCCTCACATTAATGATGGATATCAAAATCAATCAAATTATGTTATTACAACAAATCATTTACATATTGTAACATATTTAAAACAAGTTATGAGAGCGATTAAGTGATGAAATTATAACTTGGTCATTTAGGACAAAGATTACAATTACATTTGTACGTTAAATTACAATTACATCCTTCCAAAAGATCAAATTGTCTAGACCTTACAACTGTTACACTTAAGTATAATTTTTAGTACATGCGTGACAAAAAATCTTTTAAACAGATCTTGCAAAACAATAATCAGGTGTTCTTCTATGTAGGATGATGGTTTACGTTCTTTCTTTGATTTTTTTCCTCCCACGTAATGGTACACTTAGAAGTTCTATTACAAACTCACGAAACAAATTAAATGGACGATTTGAATAGTGTATATATTATATAAATAACCGCACAATGCGTAAAAAATCCATGCGAAATAATTCAGTGTTGGAATATTGTAACATTTGGTTTGGTTTTATAAATCCATAAATGCACATTTGTAGGTTATATCTTTTTTAATTCATCGACTTGCTAGAATGTCAATATTTAGCAATATGTCTTATTTTCATCATCCTCATGATAACGGTGGTGGTCGTCGTCGCCATCACAATCATCATTGCGCTATTTGGTTATATATTTCCTTTGCAACGATTAGTTGTACTCAATATCTTTTATTATTAACACAATAACGCATTTGTGTTCAATCGTTTTAGAAATTATATAATTTAAAATATATTATCATAACAAAGATGACCGAATACGTTTTTCAAGGTTTAAAGTTGAAAAGGCATTATCAAATTTTTTGTTAAAGATAAAACAATCATTAATATTGCCAACAACTGTTATCTAATACTTTTTTTTAACAGATCAACGTGAAGTAAGAATAATACTGCAGAAAGTGGGAATAAACCCATCAGAAATAGCTTTAAATGACGTCAAAGGCATCTCGAAATCAGATTTAAACACCTCGTTTTATCAGATGTTTTATCAGATAGACATAAGACATTTCCATGCACCTGATTTTTGCATTCGTGAAGTGAGAAATTATTTACGAGGCAATAAATTTTAAATCAAACTAGGTGTAGGTTGATATACTAATCAGAAATCGTGAAAGACCTGCCATAAAAGATTAATATAACTTTAACACTTTTTAACACCACTTTAATAAAACATTTCACTTGTTTACTTCGAAAAAAAATGTCACAAATGTCATATAAAGATCAAGGGAAAAGACCATATACCCCACATATTGGTTCTTCCCTGCACGCTATTTGTATTAAAACCGAAATAAGTGAATTAAAACTACTTCAAACTACTTTGTAGAAACATATAGATTCTCTAACTCTTCGTCTACATTTCCCACATAAGGACAAAAAGTAAGAATGATAGTTAACTGAACTTGGAAGTGATGCTGTTCGTTTATTTAAAAATGTACCTATTTTACATTACTCAATAACAACAATCCATCTGTCTAAAACAGTCTGTCTTATTACTTTCCTTGAAAGACAAAACAATTTGCAGCTGGAAATCTTGAGTAGTATATTGGATCAATTACATTTTATTACACTTAATTTACTTTGAAGTTGGCTGTAAGCATTTTGAAGACACCAATGAAGAAATCAGTCATCAGGTAATTCACTTCGAATGTGCTTGATTTAATATTAGGGTATTAAGCGTATACAGAATTGATTCCAGTTCGATTTGTGGTAAGAGATAAGCTTATAGACGCGCTCTCACAGACATTCCTAAGCAAAGAGTGTGGAGATTATTGCACTACAACAGAACGGCTTGTCCCTAAATGGATTTGATACCATGAGGCCAGTAAACATTAGACAACTTGACCGATGCGTTAACCAACACTCGGCCACCCCGCCACTTAACTGCCAAGTTTGTATTCTCTTTGCAATTTATAACTGCCTTTTAGAAAATTGATATGTAAAGATATTTCGCCGTAAGCCTAAAAATCAAACATTCTACAGTTGCATTAACCTTTTAACAGTGTTGTTTTAATCTAGTCAAATATTGTATCAAATTGTGATTATAAAAGGAAAACCGAACGTAATAATAAAGTTCGAATACGAATTTTAACATGCAAATGAAGTCTTTAAATAGCTCGTGTATGTGCTCAGGCAATCAAAACGTCATATTCGCTTATAAAACTCATTTGGTCGTCTTAGATCAAACTCGATATGAAACACATTATATTAACGAAATGTAGCTTTTTCTAATGAAATTTTTAAAATGCAGCTTTAAGCCCAGAAAACATTTGCTATAACTTATCTTGATATGACGACAAAAGGTAAATCTATGTTTTTTTGTTTGAAGTTTTTATATAACAATGAAAGTCTCATTTAAGAATTATTTAATTGAAACGCGTGCAGTACAAATTTAATCAGTATAGAAAACAAAGGGTAACATTTAATATGTCTCTGTAAACCTGTTCGAGTTATCACGTTATCACATTAGTAGGTGAAAAAGGTCAAAAGCATAATAAACAGTGTTGTTATCTAGTTTTTAACCTTTATACTTTTTTCGACCCATCTCACGAACAACTGTGCACGTCACAAATCAGCAAATCATATTGATTAATATATATGTATATAAAGATAAAACAATGTCTAGGATTTCAGTAACTTTCAGGCGGCCATCAGTTTTTCTAAAGGTTAAATTTGTTATTTTAAAAAAAAAATATTTGGGTTTGTTTCCAACAGAAAATAAAAGCTGAAGGCTAGATTTACGTGATAACGTAATAAATTTAATGAAATAGCATGCATGTCCATGTATACCTGCTAATTTTAATAACAAGTTTCTGGCGATCATTCAAACGGTGTTTCGTTATTTCTAGGAATGTAATTAAATATGTGTCGTAAAATTTCAAAATAATTACCAAAGAAATTCAGAGTGATTGTAAAACATAGAATGTTTCCATTTTGGAAACGATTAAAAAAGTTTTGTTGTTTTATTTTTGCCATGACTAATTCTTCAGTCAGATGGATTTCAAAACTTTATTTTTAATATAAATACATGTCTTAACATTAATTCTAAAGATCAAAATGTATTTCACACAACAGTGTTTTATTATTAAAAATATCTTTACTCCTAAGTCCTAACTATCCATTTTGAAAAACGCTATATAATATATCCCATATAATATCATTACTATTATTGCAATAGGCAGTCTCAAATTTGCTTCAGATATGATAACAATTGAACGGAATTAATTTAGATTTTTTTAATATTATCATAGTTTATATGTATGCCCTGAAACAATCTTTTTAATGCATATCTGTTTCTTTACATATACTTTAAAAGTAAAGATATTCAAAATGGGAGATTTTTTTAATGAATAGAGAGCTATTTGTTCCATATTTGCCAGATATACGCGTATTTTGCAATTTCATATTGGTCATAAGTCTGTTTTGGTTTGATATATTTGACAGACATATGATCATGTATTTTCTAGATATAAAGTTTGTTAGGTATTGTATAAGCAAACAACTGAATAAATAACCCTTACCTGTCACAGCATGTCTGTACGTAAAGACCTTCTATACCATTTGTTGATATCTGTTAATTTACCAGGCTTCCTTCAAATTTAGGAGTGTTTCTCTAGGTTTACATTACAGTTGTTTGACGATATGGCGTGTAAGACAGGAGAGGTCGTTCTCTTAAAGTACTATTATGCCAATCTAAGTCTTAATAGTTAATGTACAGGGAAAAAAACAAGAAATAACCTAGACTTTGCCATAATTGGTTTAATTTTGTATTCTACTTCACAAAAATTATCAATAATCCACGTGACACACGGAAAATTCTATAAATAGCCATCAAAATGTATATGAAAAAAACAGTGAGTCAGTAAGTTTGTAGAATTAAGCTGTTTCATAGTCTGGTATGAAGGTATAAATGTTTATGATCATGCATAGAATATTGGATGTTTCAGTTAAACACTAAACGATAATATAGTATAAGGAACAAGAACTTTATTACCTTAATTTTATCATGCAAATAAGCGATAGTAAAAGAGCCAAATCATTCGCTTTTGGTCTTAAAGAAAATGATGTTAGATAAATTGGGAATGGAAATGATTATCATTAATCAAACTATTTGTATGTCAGTACTAAGTTCTTAGATTTTGTAGCACTGACTTGTCGGTTGCAATATAAATAATTGTTGCTCAGGCTTATATGGTGGCTGATTTGTGTTATGTCGTATTTTCACGTTTTTGCCTTGCTCCCCTTGGAGCGAAAGTACAACAAAGTTGTCACTTCGTCGTATTTTCGAGTTTTCGCCTGGCGTCCCGCAGAGCAAAAATACGACACTGCGCACATAATCCACCATAGGTTTAGGAGGAGTCGTCTGTAAAGCTGTCATTGTTGATAATGTCTTCATTTGTCTAGAATTTCTCTTTATTATCTGACATATTACTTGGATGATGTTTTACGTTAACAACACTTATGTTAATAATAAAAGACAAGTATTTGCACAAACAAAAATTAGATGAACTTCTGTACAAGATAATTAGAAATGTTGAGTACTCTTTTTTTTCTAATCGTGAAATGGAAAACATACAAAGACGTTCTTAGTGTTTACAGTCGTGCCATGGTAAGTATGCATGAAAAAAATTAAACATTTAATGTGACGCAGAATCCTTTTGAATCGTTAGAAAAGTAGGGAAAAACATGTATTGTACGTACCATCTAAGTTTATAATGTGCGATGTACTTTGTGAACAATGAGTTTTGTAAAAGAAATTATGTGTAGCTAATGCCGTTGATGCTACACCTTTTTAAAAGTCGATTGATTGTGTTAACTGAATTGATATTGTTTTAATATGCGTAGTGTCTAAAACATTCAAAATTGTCTGAATTTCATGTTTATGCAAAGTTAAAGGAACACTTTTTTGAAAGACTCAAGCGAAAGCCCCCGACTAATTCAGATTTTATAATAAAGTAAAGTTTTATTAATGTTTGGTTACATTTAGTTTGACAAAATTCAATTTTTTATAAATCTTCTGTTTCTGTAACAACAACATATTAATTTTACATAATTAATTCAAACATTTTGCCTTGATCAACTAAAGTTATCGCAGACAGAACCCGATCTCTTCTTGTAAATTCTCAAAGCTTATTCTAGTTTACCAAAGGAATGTTTTGCAGCTGTGAAATTAAATTTTGATATTGATTTCAAATTTGCAGTATCTCAGTTCAGGTAATTTAATTTTGAAGTGGTACGTTCTTCAAATCTAATAAGATAATAATTATTAACTTATCATCAGGTGTACCATTTCAAAAGGCTTATTAAATTGGCATTTTTGAGATTTTTACAAATATATGATCTTGTGATGAATTTTGCATTGCTTTGCTTTTAATTTTTAGATTGGTGGTACTTGAGTACACTGTCATAACTATTGAATTGTTTAATGTGTATGATTTTTGTTTTAATTTGTATTTGATTTGTATTTAATTTTTCGTTTTGATATGTTTTTACCTGGGTGTGGGTGAATTAATGTGAATAACAAGCCTCTATCACTCTTTCTCGAGTAGAAAAAATCTAAAATATGAGGTTTTTGTTGATCTTTTTATTGTTTTCTTGTTCTTTTCTGGTTATATATTCTTGTTGCTTCTCTGTCGATATTTTTTTTAAATCTTCATTTGATGAAAAACTGAACAAATTACTTGTGTGCACAGTTTCATCCCCGAAATCCAGAATACTCACACTTATTGTTCAATTTGACCCATAAATTAAAAGCGCAGTCGGGTTTTAAATGCATAAAAATCGATCATAAAATTTAATTCTGTGTATGTTTATTAGTTATTTTTTGCAAAGTTTTCCATCTTAATTGCTTCATTGGATCTATTTAAGAAATTGCAAATTTTAGTGTTTTTAAGGTTTTTGACCGCAGTGGAGCCCCTTTTTATCATCACATTTATAGCTATAATAGCTTATAAATCCTTTCTAAAATATTATGTAAACAAGACTTATTAAAACAAATGTACTTTTAGTCTCCATTGTGGGATAATCAATACAGTTGTACATAAATCTTTCACATTTGCCAGAAATGTTATGAAATTTCTGAACTGTTTTTTAATTGTTATTGGCATTGTGCAATTAAGGGGGTTGGAATACTTGACAGAATTATATACATACATTAACAGGGTGAAAGTCTGTAAGGCGTTATGCAAATAAAAGGTTGAATAAATAACTCTTACCTGTCACATTATGTCTGCACGCAACAGACGTATTTTAAACATTGTAGATATTTGTTCATCTTGCTGTTTTTCTTCCGACCTAATTTCTATCTTTAAAAGTTTATACTGAACTTATTTACGAGCAGGGGAAGTTGGTATCATGAAAACAATTTAGGTCGATGGTCTCTTGAATTAAGTTGTTCTTAGAATGATATGATAACTCCCAATTCATTCATGATATATAAGTAACTGGAAAAAAACTGCTTGTCTCATATGCTTGGTTTTATGGCGCACAAACACAGATAAGATCAAATGGCGCCGAAACAGAACAAATGATTTTGACTAACCTCGGGTGTTACAAACTCAAAGCAACACCAAGGTTCAAAACAACCTCGTCTGCTGGAGCCTATAGATGCAGTAATTCGGACCCATTTAGTCGACTATTACGATTACGCTGGGTTATACGCTGCTGCAGTTCTGATGCCTCAACCCGAACAGGTTATCCTCTGCCACAAGGGGCGTAAACTGTTTAAGTCGGTGCAAGGGAAGGGTGAATAAGCCAACGTCTTTTTTAAACGGAGCTACATTGCTATTTGTTTCCTTGCACGTGTTTCAAATAAACCTTTGTATGACAATTAGAAAGGAAGACCTTTCACTTTGTCATAACGAGAATGAAAGGCAGTTTTATGAAATAATAGACTATTAATAGTTAATATTTTAAACGCTGTGTTGTATTTTTAACAGTTAGATGTCTTGTCATTCCTTACCCTTTATGTGATGCAAAGTTTGTGTTATATCATTAAAAACATTAAAACAACAATCAATTACTGTTAAAAATGTATGGCTTTTACTGGGGATAATATTTATATGGGACAAACAGTTAAATTAGTTTAGTGTTGACAGTAAAATCATTTAACCATATAGAATAGGGTGTATTAACATAACACTTACTAAAAGGACAAATGAATTAGAATCTACTCAATAAACAAAACAATAATTTTGAATATCCTGAAAAGTGATTCTTATACTTCACTCAAAATTTAAAAAAACACTTTCACATACTATTAATGCTAATACATATTTATTAAGTTCGTCAATGACGGAATTGTTGATTCAGAATTCATTTTGTATCCGCACAATCTGTAGTTTGTTTGTCGGTGAAAGCAAGTTTATATTGAATGCTTTCGGCCAACTTCTGTTTTTCTTTGAAGTTTACTTTTAGAATATTAATCATCAAGGAAATTCTATAAACGAAGATGTGAAGTGTTTTTTGTTTGGTTTTTTTTTTCGGATTATAGTTATAGGTCTGGTACAATACAATCACATTTAGCACTCCTCGTGATTCATTTAAAAATATAATCAGAATTTTACCTTGAACATAAAGAGTTTTAGTTGGAAGTACAAAAAATAATGACGGAATAATAATATATTATCTGTTTAAACGCGTTTAGGCTTGCTTTGTATTACACCAAAATGACTTTTTTTTTCAGAACTGTAGACAGAGTAAAATATATATGGTAAACGCCTCCAGATAATTTAACTCTTCTCTTTAAGCCTTCCGCCACAACAAAAAACAACTTACCAATATTTTTGGGAATATAAATAACATAAAATCGATGAGGCACACGTCTGTTTCGTGTCATATATGTTTCAAGAACGCATACACTTCGTAAATTTTACAGTTTTATAGTATTCTTGATATTAAAACACTCGTAAATTTGTCAGAGTTTACAAACGCTTGCATTTTTAACTATGCTTCAATCCGGTAACACATAAATAGAAATAGATTCATTCATCTTTTGAACATTTTATCGCTTTCTAGTTAACAAAACATAGAAACAAAATGAACTAACAGAAGCATTAACAAGTCAAGTTTGTTAACAGAAAATGAAAAATAAAAACTGTATGACACTTTTATTTTTAATTCTTTTTCTTGTTATCCGCCTCTTATGTTTATGATGCACTGCATACGTCTACACACAAAATTTGAATTCGTAACAAGAGTTTCTTTTGAGAAAAAAAATCAGTAGTTATTTTGTTGAGCTTTAATAGAAATTTCAATGTAGTAATCATATTTTCATATTAAGAACTTAAAGTCGTAATTAAGAAATTTAAGCCACGCACCAGTGTGTTGTTGGGAGTAGATATCTTTATATTCCAAACATTGTACATCAAATGGGTTCCCTAATTAATAGACTGTCGTTTATGTTCTACTTTTCTAACAACACATTTTGACTGGCTTACATTTTTTGAAACAGGTGGGCCAATATCCATTAGTAAACTTTCACGGAAATGTTTGCTGGAGGAAATTGACGGAAACTTGGTGCTGCTCTTGGCAATTCATTTCAGAATCTGAGGGTAACAATCTGAGTTCGTAAATTGCATGTGTTTTCCACTCGTGAAAATCAATAGTTTCTTTTTTCTGCTGTTTTTCTTACCTTTTCAGGGGGTGGATATTGCTATTAATTTTAAAGTTTTATTTATTTATTTATTTATTTATTTATTTATTTATTTATTTATTTATTTATTTATTTATTTATTTATTAGCATTTCAATGACATATGAATATATACATAAGCATATACATAATTTACTAAACCACGGGTTTATACAATCTCGTTAACGAATGCTAGCTTACACAAGTTTGGTGGTTCTACTCAGAACTCTACTACGAAATAATACAGCAGTTCTGGATGGTGGAAATGGTGTACTTTACTTTTGTGTTATCTATATTAAGACAGATCTTTGCTTGCATGTTTTAATGTCTTCTTGTATGTTTTTATGGCTTCTTTTGTATGTTTTTTGAATCTTTGAGACTCAAATAGTTATCACCAACGATGCAAGAAATCTTATCACATCTTAAGTATCTGTACAGCGTTTTATGTTGAGAGGATTATTTTGGGAGCTTTGTTGTGCATTTTATGTTCTTCCTCTTACATAACGTGATTATATATGATAAAACAAGAAGAATATTCGAACAAAACTGAATCCAATTAATGTCAGTGAAAGATAACAGTTCTGTTTTATTGCCCACCACTGAAGTTTCAAAATTCTTCTATTGCAGAATATGTATGTGGTTTTCTTTCCAACAGAAAATAAATGCTGAAGGCTACTTTAACGTGATAACGTAATAAATTTAATGAAAAGGCATAAATGTTCATGTATACCTGCGAGTTTTAATAACAAGTTTCTGGCGATCATTCAAACGTTGTTTCCTTATCTTTCTAGAAATGTAATTAAATATGTGTCGTAACATTTCAAAATAATTACCAAAGAAATAATTTAGAGTGATTGTAAAACATTGAATGTTTCCATTTTGGAAACGATTTAAAAAGTTTTTTGGTTTTTTTTTGCCATGACTAATTCTTTAGGCAGATGGATTTCAAAAATTAATTAATATAAACCATATAATATCATTACTATTATTGCAATAGGCAGTCTCAAATTTGCTTTAGATATGATAACAATTGACCGGACTTAATTTAGATTTTTTTAACATCATAAATTATAGTATGAAACTTTTTTAATGCATATTTCTTCCTTTACATATACATAAAAAAGTAAAGATATTCAAAACGAGAGTTAGTTTATCTTTTATTAAATTAATAGCGGGCTATATGTTTCACGATAAATATTCCATCTTTGCCAGATGTACTTGTATTTTGCAATTTCATGTAGGTCAAAAGACTGTTTTGGTCTGATATATTTGACAGACATATGACCATGTTTTTTTCTAGATATAAAGTTTGTTAGGTATTGTATAAACAAACAAGTGAATAAATAACCCTTACCTGTCACAGCATGTCTGTATAGACCTTCTGTACCATTTGTTGATATCTGTTAATTTACCAGACTTCTATCAAATTTAGGAGTGTTCCTCTAGGTTTACATTTTAGTTGTTACACGATATAGCGTGTAAGACTGAACAGATCGTTTCCTAAAGTGATAGTATATCATTTTAAGTAAAAAATGATAAATGTATATGTAGAAAGTGGAGAAATTTCTTAAAATTTGCTATAATTGTTTCAATTTTGTATTCTACTATACAAAAATTAGATACATTAATGGTGACAGTTTTTATCATTTATCAAGCTATTTGTATGTTACATACTAAATACTCAGATTTTGTAGCACTGACTCTTGTCGGTCGCAATATGATTGTTGCATGTCTGCTCAAGTTTATATTGTGGCTGATTTGTGGGATGTAGTATTATCGCTCTGCGGAGACGAAAATACGACAAAGTATATGGTCATTTTGTTGTATTTTCGTGTTTTCGTCTAGCGCCCCGCGGAGCAAAAGCACACGTTGCACATATAACACACCATAGGTTTATGAGGAATTTGTAAAGCTGTCATTGTTGATTAATTTTTCATTTGTCTAGAATTTCTCTTTATTATCTGACATATTACTTGGATGATGTTTTACGTTAACAACACTTATGTTAATAATAAAAGACAAGGATTTTCACAAATGAAAATTAGATGTACTTCTGTACAAGATAATTAGAAATGTTGCGTATTCTTGTTTTCCTATCATGAAATAAAAAGCATACAAATACTTTTTAGTGTTTACAGTCGTGTCATGGCAAGTTTGTATGATACAAATAAAACATTATTGTGTGACGCAGAATCGTTTTCAATAGTTAGAATAGTGAGAAAAAATATTGTTGTGAACCATCTAATTTCATAATGTGCGATATGTACTTTGTGAACAAGGGTTTTGTAAAAATTATGAAAGAAATGCATATAGTAAATGTTGTTTTATTGAAAATAAATGCAACACTTATTATAAGTCGACTGATTTTGTTTACTAATTTGTGATAATTTGTTTGATGTAAACCTTTAATATGTTGCTTTGGGGCATAGTCTTAAAAAATTTAATTGCCTACGGTTTTTCTAGAATGTATGGACGTGGTTGAAGTGGACTGATAAAAAGTAAAAATGCCTATTCAGAATTTCAAAATTACATTATTCAAAAGTCCTTTTATAAGGTATTAACCCATTCATGTCAGGTATCAAACTGAATTTCATGTATATGTGAAGTTAAAGGAACACTATGTTTTGGAAGGACTTAAGCGAAAGCCCCCGACTAATTTAGATTTTCATAATAAAGTAAACTTTTATTAATGTTTGGTTACATTTAGTTTGAAAAAATTCAATAATTTATAATTCTTCTGTAATAAAAACATATTAAGTTTACATAATTAATTCAAACATTTTGCCTTGATCAACGAAAGGTATCGTAGACAGAACCCGGTCTCTTCTTGTAAATTCTCAAAGCTTTTTCTAGTTTACCAAATAAATGTTGTGTAGCTGTGAAATTTAATTATGATATTGATTTCAAATTTATAGTATCTCAATAGAGGCAATTTAATTTTCAAGTGGTAAGCAAGCTCGGATCTAAGAAGATAATAATTATCAATTTATCATCAGGTGTACCATTTCAAAAAGGTTTATGAAATTGACATTTTTGTGATTTTTACAAACATAATTATAATCTTGTGATGAATTTTGCGTTGGTTTGCGTTTAATTTTAGATTGGTGGTACTTGAGTACAATGTCATAACTATTGAACTATTTAATGTGTATGATTTTTGTTTTTGATTCGTATTTGATTTTTTGTTTTGATATGTTTTTACCTGGGTGGCGAATGTGGTTGGGGCGCTCGTATCAACAAATGTATCAGTTTTATTGTCTAATGTTTGATTATTTGATTTATTTCAACCACCTTGTTTGTTTGAATCGAATTCAGTATGCATAATACATAATATTAACAATGTAGAATGTTTGATATTAACAGCCATAAGATAGTTATTCAAGTTAGCACAATTTAGTTAGTACAAATACTTTCATATGTTTTATGTAGAATAACAAGCCTCTATCACATTTTTTGGGTAAAAAACTAAAATATGGGGGCTTTTTATTGTTGTAATTGTTGTTGTTATTATTGTTTTCTTGTTTCATTCTTGATGTTACTTTGTCGGTATTTGTAAAATTAATGTAAAATTATTCTTTGCAAAGTTTTCCATCTTAAATGCTTCAATGGATGTATGTAAGAATTTTCAAATTTTAGAGTTTTTAGGCTTTTAGACCTCAGTGGAGCCCCTTTCAATCATCACATGTATATTTTATAGCTTAAAGAACCCTTCTTAAATAATATGTAAACACACAAATGCACTGAAGGCAAATTAAAAGAAATGTACTTTTAGTCTCGATTGAGGTATAATCAACGCAATTGTATATAAATCGTTCACTTTTGCCAGAAATGTTAAAAAGGCTCGTAAAATTGATGTTTTTTCCGAAATTTATATAGAGAAAGAACAAATCGTCGGTGCAAAAATGACCAAGCCACGCGGAAATCTCCTGGACATATTACTTGGGTTAGGGCTTTAGGACTTATAATGTTCTAAGAAGACCCTCCAAAGTTGTACAAAATCGAATTTGCAACGATATTGGTCGGTTGGTTTTTCAGCAGTTGACACGAGAAATCCTCTTAACTAATACAATCTAGTAGATTTTTTTTAAGTACGTAGCGTTCATTTTGTAATGGCTAACTGTACATAGGATAAATTTCTGCAAGATCGAGATTTCTCAACGCGTTTTTGTTTACATTTATATGAAGTCAGAAAACACTGTATGAACGGTTGGCTCGAAATAATGATTTGAAAATTTATACACTTTATATACAGAAAGAGCAAATCAAGGGAAATTGACCAAGCCATGCGGAAATCTCCTGGACATGTTCCTTGGGTTAGGGCTTTAAGCCTTTTCATGTGCAAAGAATACCAACTCAAGTTGTACAAAATCAATTTTGCATCAGAATTGATTAAATGGTTTTTGAATTGTAGGCTCGTGAATATGAATTTTCCCCCGAAATTTCTGAACTGTTGTTTTAATTGTTATTGCCATTGTGCAATAACAGATTGAAGCACTTGACATAATTATATACATACATTAACAGGGTGAAAGTCTGTAAGGTGTTATGTAAATAAAAGGTTGAATAAATAACTCTTACCTGTCACATTATGTTTGCAAACAAACAGACGAAGTTTAAACATTTTTGATATTTGTTCATATTCCAGATTTCCTTCCGACCTAATTGCTATCTTTAAAAGTTAACACTGAACTTATTAACGAGCAGGGGAAGTGGGTATCCTGAAAACAATTTAGGTCGATGCACTTTTGAATTAAATTGTTCTTAGAATGATATGATAACTCTCAATTCATTCATGATATATAAGTAACTGGAAAACTGCTTGTCTCTTTTGCTTGGTTTTACGGCGCAAAAACACAGTTTAAACCATATAGCGCCGAAACAGAAAAGATGATTTTGACTAACCTCGGGTGTTACAAACTCAAAGCAACACCTAGGTTCAAAACAACCTCGTCTGCTGGAGCCGAGAGATGCAGTCATTCGAACCCATTTAGTCGCCAATAACGATTACGCTGGGTTATACGGTTGCTGCAATTCTGATGCCACAACCCGTACAGGCAATCCTCTGCCACAAGGGGCGTAAACTGTTTAGGCCGGTGCTAGTGGAGGGTGAATAAACCAGCGTCTTTTTTAAACGGAGCTACATTGCTATTTGTTTCCGTGCACGTGTTTCAAATAAAACTTTGTATGACAATTTGAAAGGAAAACCTTTCACCTTGTCATAAAGGGATTGAAATCAATTTAATGAAATAATAGATTATTAATAGATAATATTTTATACGTCGTATTGTATTTTTAATAGTTATTTTCCTGTCATTCCTTACCCTTTATGTGATGCAAAGTTTGTGTTATATCATTAAAAACATTAAAACAGCAATCAATTACTGTAACAAATTTTTGGCTTTTACTGGGGATAATATGTACATGGGACAAACAGTTAAATTATTTTAGTGTTGACAGTAAAATCATTTAACCATATAGAAAAGGGTGTATTAACATAACACTTACTATAAAGACAAATAAATTAGAGTCTACTCAATAAACAAAACAATAATTTTGAATATCCTGAAAATTAATCTTTTACTTCACTCAAAATTTAAAAAATAAACACGTCCACTAAACTATTAATGCTAATACATATTTTGTTTAGTTCGTCAATGACGGAATTGTTGATTCAGAATTCATTTTATATCCGCACAATCTGTAGTTTGTTTGTCGGTGAAAGACAGTTTATATTGAATGCTTTCGGCCAACATCTGTTTTTCTTTGAAGTTTACTTTTAGAATATTAATCATCAAGGAAATTCTATAAACGGAGATGTGAAGAAGTGTTCTTATTTCGGATCATAACAAGTTTGGTGCAATGAAATCAAAATTTAGCACTCCTCATGATTCATTTAAAAATATATTCAGAATTTGACCTTAAACAGAAACAAAATGAACCAACAGAAGCATTAACAAGTCAAGTTTGTTAACAGAAAATGAAAAATAAAAACTGTATGGCACTTTTAGTTTAATTGTTTTCTTGTTATCCGCCTTTAATGTTTCTGATGCATTGCATACGTCTACACGTCCCATTTGAATTCGTAACAAGAGTTTTATTTTGAGAAAAAAATCAGAAGTTGTTTTGTTACATTTTAATAGATAATCATATTTTCATATTAAGAACTAAATGGCATAATTAAGAAATTTAAGCCACGCACCATTGCATTGTTGGGAGAAAATATCTTCATATTCTAAACATTGTACATCGTATGGGTGGCTTAATTAATAGACTGTCGTTTATGTTCTACTTTTCTCACAACACATTTTGATTGGCTTACATTTTGTTTGAAACAGGTGGGCCAATATTCATCTTGTTATTAGTAAACTTTCACGGAAATGTTTGCCGGAGGAAATTGACGGAAACCTGGTGCTGCCTTTGGCAATTCATTTCGAATCTGAGGGTAACAACCTCTGTTCGTAAATCAGACATGTTTTTTTTTTCACTCATAATAATCTATAGTTTCTTTTTTCTGCTGTTTTTCTTACCTTTTTAGGGGGTGGATATTGCTATTAATTTTAAAGTTTTATTTACTTGCTGTTTATTTATTTATTAAATTATTTATTTATTTATGTTTATTTATTTAATTATTTATTTATTTATTCATAAGCATTTAAATAAAATTTGACTAGAAACATAAACATATACATAATTTCACTGAACCACGGGTACATGTTTATACAATATGTGAAAGATTGCTAGCTTACACAAGCTTGGTGGGTCTAATCAGGTGTACATTTTTGCCTGAAATTATGCACAAAGCGACACTTGAGGACTTCCCATATAGCCTCGATAGTAACAATATAGATACGAAATAATACAACAGTTCTTAAATAAGAGATGGTGTACTTAACTCTTGTGTTATATATATTAAGACATAGCTTTGTTTGGATGTTTTTATATCTTTTGCTATATTTTTAAAATTGCCACGTCAAATATTTATCAACAATACAAGAAATCTTATCACATCTTAATTATCTGTACAGCGTTTTATGTCAAGAAGATTATTTTGGGAGCTTTGTTGTGCATTTTATGTTCTTTCCCTTACATAACGTGATTTTATATGATAAAACAAGAAGAATATTTGAACAAAATTGAACCCAATTATTGTCAGTGGAAGATAACAGTTCTGTTTTATTGCCCACCACTGTAGTTTCAAAATTCTTCTATTGCAAAATATGTACTTCGCTTACAGGTATATAACAGAATATCGCCTGTTATGAAATAAGGATAATATCTCGCATATTGTGAGTTTCTTATCCTGTACTGGATTTTAAGTCAAAGCGACAAAATAATGACGATATGGCGGATTTCTAGCCCTATGTAAATGATATTTCTATCACTTTTTAAAGGGATAAGATGCTCGTATATCTGACGGAATATTTCTAAAAAAGGAAAGAAATGTTGTTTACATAATCTTGGGGTCGAACTCACATGAATAGTGTACGTAAAATGAATTAAACTATCGGGAACAAAATATCATACTGATATTTCAACGATTAAGCAATGCTTTCATCATATCTAAACCAATATTTTTAGAAACTTCATTTGGAGAAATATAACTTTATACATTTTTAATGATAATTTAGAAAAAAAACGCTTTGTTTTGATTCATGCAGTGAAAAGTATAAATAGTTTTTAAACTTATCAAAACAAATATATTTTGATTAATCTGTTTCGACAAAACAGAGTGGGCTTATTACTTTAGGGCTGGAATAGCAATGTTCTTCTTTTTGGTTGATCTTGATAGAACTCACGATTTTTCTCACGTATCTTATAATAGAGGTTAGGCGCTTGTTTTGATTATAAAGTTAGAATATTTGTCCGACTAAAAACCGCTAAAACACAAAGTTATTCATTAACAATTTACATAGAAGTAGTAAATTACTGCCCCCCCCACCTGCAAAGGTGTTTTCCAAAATTCTACATGTCTACCTCTAATATATTTCTTTAGTCCACATCAAGTCGCTTTCTTGGCTTTTTGTTAACGTCAATGATATGAAATGTTCTTTTCTTGTTTCATCAATCTATTTTGTTTAAATAACTGAGTACTGGTTATTCTATAGACATATAAATTGCCGTCATTCTAGCTTTGAATGCATTTCTTAATTTATTATTTCGAAATATAATCCATGAATCTCATTTTGCCTCTCATTAATGCTGGATGTCAAAATCAATCAAATTATGTTATTACAATAAATCATTTATATATTGTAAAACAAGTTATGAGAACGATTAAGTGATGAAATTATAACTTGGTCATATAGGACAAATATTACAATTACATTTGTACGTTAAATTACAATTACGTCATTCCAAAAGATCAATTGTCTAGACCTTACAACTATTACACTTAAGTATAATTTTTAGTACATGCATGACAAAAAATCTTTGAAACAAATATTGCAAAACAATTATCAGGTGTTCTTCTATGTAGGATGATGGTTAACGTTCTTTCTTTGATTTTTCTCCTCCCACGTAATGGTACACTTAGAAGTTCTATAACAAACTCACGAAACAAATTAAATGGACGATTTGTAAAGTGTATATATCATATAAATAACCGCACAATGCGTAAAAAAAATCCAAATATTGTAACATGTGGTTTGGTTTTATTAATTTATTAATGCACATTTTAAAGAAATATATTTTAAAGTGCGTCGGATTTGCTTGAATGTCAATATTTAGCAATATGTCTTATTTTCATCATCCTCATGATAACGGTGGTGGTCGTCGTCGCCATCACAATCTGCATTGCGCTATTTGGTTATAATTTCCTTTGCACAATTAGTTGAACTTAATATCATTAATTATTAACACAATAACGCATTTGTGTTCAATCTTTTTAGAAATAATATAATTTAAAATATATAATCATAGCAAAGATGACGGAATACGTTTTCAAGGTTCAAAGTTGAAAAGGCATTATCAAATATTTTTTTGTTAAAGATTAATCAATCATTAATATTGCCAACTGTTGTCTAATACTTTTTTAACAGATCAACGTAAAGTAAGAATAATTTTGCAGAAAGTGGGAATAAAATCATCGGAAATAGCTTTAAATGACGTCAAAGGCATCTCGAAATCAGATTTTAACACCTCATTTTATCAGATGTATTATCAGATAGACATAAGACATTTACGTGCACCTGATTTTTGCATTCGTGAAGTGAGAAATTATTTACGAGGCAATAAATTTGAAATCAAACTAGTTGTAGGTTGATATTATAATCAGAAATCATGGTAGACATGCCATAAAAGATAAATGTAACTTTAAAACTTTTGAAAAAAGAAAGAATATTCATTTTTTTAATTATTTTTTTAAATTTTATTTTATTTTATCTTTTTTATCTTTTTTTTGACAATTGAATAGAAACTTATTAACCACTTAAAATCACTTGTTTACTTAAAAAAACATGCAGACAAAGAAAAAAGACTATAAACCAAAAATATAGGTTCTTTCCATTAAAACCGAAATTAGGTGAATTAAGGACAAAAAGTAAGCAAAAAAGAATGTGTTTGTCTAAAATAAAGTTAACTAAACTTGGAACTGATGCTGTTCGTTTATTTGAAAAATGTGACTTAACATTATTAAATAACAACACTCCATCTGTCTAGAACATGCTGTCTTATTACTTTCCTTGAAAGACTAAACAATATGCAGCTGGAAATCATGAGTCGTATGTTGGATCAATTACATTATATTACTCTTAATTTACTTTGAAGTGGGTTGTGAGCACTTTGAAGACACAAAGTCATCTGGTAACTTATTTCGAATGTACTTGATATAATATTAGGGTATTTAGTGTATGCAAAATTGATTCCAGTTCGATTTGTAGGAAGAGATAAGCTTCTTGGCGCGCTTTCTCACAGACATTCCTAAGCAAAACGTGTTGAGACTTTTGCACAACAACATAACGGCTTGACCCAATTGGATTTGATACCGTGAGGCCAGTTAATATTAGGCATTGTCCGATGTGTTAACCAACACTCGGCCACACCGCCACTTATTAGCAATTTAAAGCTGTATTTTAGAAAAATAATATGTAAACATATTTCGCCGTAGGCCGAAAAATCAACCATTCTACAGTTTCATTCACCTTTTTTACAGTGTTGTTGTAAATCTAGTCAAATATTGTTCAAAAATTATGATTTTAAAAGGAAAACCCCACGGAAGCACTAAAGTTTGTAAACGAATATTTTAACATGCAAATGAGGTATATAAATAAGCCGTGTATGCGCTCATGCAATCGAAACGTCACATACGCTTATAAAACTCATTTTGGTCATCTTGACACCAAAATAAAAGAACCGAACTAATATGAAACACATTTGTAATCGAAATGAATTTTTTTCTAGGGGTTTTATGAAACTTATGAAATGCAGCTTTAAGCAAATAAATATTAATGCATGTTGAAATGTTCTGATAAGTCCAAGTATTTTGTGTGATGTCTTTTATAACAATATAAGTCTTATATTATTGAATTGAAACGCATGAAATTAAATGAGAATAAAAACAGATTATATTTGAAAATTATTACAGAGGGTAATATTCTATAAATCTCTGTAAACCTGTTATTTCCATTGTAGGTGACAAACGGTCAAAAGCATAATAAACAGTGTTGTTATCTAGTTTCTACCTTTATACCTTTTCTCCCCACCATACGAACAACTGTGTACATCACAAATCAGCAATCATACAGATAAATACATGTATATAAAGATAAAACAATGTCTAAGATTTCAGTATCTTTAAAGCGGTCTTTTAGCTATTTTCAGATAAGATTGAATTAATGTGGAAATAAAATGTGCCGACTATTCAATACATAAACATAAATAAGGAAACCCCTCAATACCTTTAATTTACCGGTCTCTTATTTGAATAAGTTTAGGGGTCCGATCTTCTATTTTTTAGACACAAATGTCACTGACGCGTTATTAATAACTCTAAGGGCGCTATTTTGAAGAAGGCTTAACACTGATATGATGCACTTTTCCTAGATAAAATTACTGAAATACTTAGTTTGAAACAACACAGCATTGTTTTTCAAACAGAAGGCCGCTTTAACGTGATTAGAAATACATTGATTGTAATAGCATATTTTTTCAAGTATATATGCTTATTTTAATAACAAGTTTCTGGCGATTATTCAAATGTTTTGTTATCTTTCTGGAAACGTAATTCTATATGTGTCGTAAAATTTCAAATAATTACTAAAGATATTTAGAGTGATTGTAAAACATTGAATGTTTCCATTTTGGAAACGATTAAACGATTAAAAAACGTAGAATTTTTCTTCTGACAGATGAGAATCAAATTATTTAATTTCAATTTATGTAACTAAAGAGGAAAATATATTTATGTATTTCATAGCAGTGTTTTATTATTGAAGATATCTTTACTCCAAACTGTCAATTTGGGAATCACATCCAATTTAATATTGTAATAAGCAGCCTCAAATTTGTTTGATATAATCTCAAAGATAAGATAACAATTCGCCGGACTTGATTTAGCCTGAACAAAACAAATTCAATCAATAAATATGATCATAGATGATATATATACCCTGAAAATGTCCTTTTCAATGAAGATTTTAATGTACAAATCGTATATATGAAAAAAGATATTCAAATTATGAGATTATCATTTCTTTTAAATGAATAGCGGTCAATTTGTTTCACGGGTTTGCAAGAAATATTTTGCATTTTCTCAACTATTTCATGTAGGTCATACATCTGTTTTGCTTTGATATATTTGACAGACAAATGATCATGCATTTTCTAGATATAAAGTTTGTTAGGTATTGAATAAACAAACAACTGAATAAATAACCCTTACCTGTCACAGCATGTCTGTACGTACAGATCTTCTGTACCATTTGTTGATATCTGTTAATTTACCAGGCTTCCTTCAAATTTAGTAGTGTTTCTCAAGGTTTGCATTACAATTGTTTGACGATATGACGTGTAAAACACGATAGGTCGTTCTCTTAAAGTGCTATTATGCCCATCTAAGTCTAAATAGTTAATGTACAGGGAAAAAACAAGAAATAAACTAGACTTTGCCATAATTGGTTTAATTTTGTATTCTACTTGACAAAAAATATCAATAATCCACGTGACACACGGAAAATTCTATAAATAGCCATCACAATGTATATGAAAAAACAGTGGGTCAGTAAGTTTGTAGAATTAAGCTGTTTCATAGTCTGGATTTGTAGAATTAAGATGTTTCATAGTCTGGTTTTGTAGAATTAAGCTGTTTCATAGTCTGGTATGAAATTATAAATGTTTATGATCATGCGTAGAATATTGGATGTTTCAGTCAAACAGCTAAACGATAATATAGTATAAGGAACAAGAACTTTGTTACCTTAATTTTATCATGCAAATAAGCGATAGTAAAAGAGCCAAATCATTCGCTTTTGGTCTTAAAGAACAGGATGTAAGATAAATTGGGAATGGAAATGATTATCATTAATCAAACTATTAGTATGTCAGTACCAAATTCTTAGATTTTGTAGCACTGACTTGTCTGTTGCAAAATATATAATTGTTTCAAGTTTGCTCATGTTTACATGGTGGCTGATTTGAGCCTTGTCGTACAAAAACACGAAATTATGAAAGGTATATAGTCCATTTGTCGTATTTTCGTGTTTTCTTCTTGCACCCCGCGGAGCAAAATTTTTTTAAAAAAAAAAACACGAAAATACGACAAACTTAATGATTGATTTGTCGTTTTTTCGTGTTTTCACCTTGCGACGCGGAGAGAAGGTACATGTACAACAAAGTGGTCACTTTGTCGTAGTTTCGTATTTTTGGCTTGCACCCCGCGGAGCAAAAAAAGCGATATTACATACATAAGGCACCATAAGTTAAAGCGGAGTGTGTAAAGCTGTCATTGTTGATAACTTCTTCATTTGTCTAGAATTTCATTTTTATTATCTGACAATTACTTGGATGATGTTTTACGTTTACAACACTTATGTTAATAATAAAAGACAAGGATTTGCACAAACGAAAATTAGATGTACTTCTGTACAAGATAATTAGAAATGTTGAGTGTTTTCTTTTTTGCAACCATAAAATGAATATCATACACCATACAGATTAAACATTATGGTGAGACGCATAATCCTTTTTTTAATCGTAACAATAGTGAGAATAAAATTTATTGTACCATCTTATTTTATAATGTGCGATGTACTTTGTGAATGGGTTTTGTAAAAGAAATTACGTATAGCAAAATTTAATGCTGTTTAATTGAAAAAAATAAATGCTACTGAAAATGAATGCAACATTAATTTTAAAGTTGACTGATTTTGTTAACTAATTTGTGATATTGGTTTATTGTAAACTTTTAATATGTCGCTTTGACGCATAGTCTTAAAAAATTAAATTGCCTATGTTTTTTTCTAGAATGTATGGAAGTGGTTGAGGTGGACTGATAAAAAGTAAAAATGCCTATTTAGAATTTCAAAAATTACATTATTCAAAATTCCTTTGATAAGGAATTAACCCATTTATGTAAGGTATCAGTTGATGTGAAGTTAAAGGAATACTTTTTTTGGAAAGACTTAAACGAAAGCCCCCGACTAATTCAGATTTTATAATGAAGTAAACTTTTATTAATGTTTGGTTACATTTAGTTTGACAAAATTCAATTATTTATAATTCTTCTGTAACAACAACATATTAAGTTTACATAATTAATTCAAACATTTTGCCTTGATCAACTAAAGGTATCGCAGACAGAACCCGATCTCTTCTTGTAAATTCTCAAAGCTTTTTCTAGTTTACCAAAGGAATCTTATGCAGCTGTGAAATTTAATTTTGATATTGATTTCAAATTTGCAGTATCTCAATACAGGTAATTTAATTTTGAAGTGGTACGTTCTTCAGATCTAATAAGATAATAATTATTAACTTATCATCAGATGTATCATTTCAAAAAGACTTATTAAATTGGCATTTTTAGATTTTTACATTCATAAAATCTTGTGATAAATTTTACTTTGCTTTGCGTTTAATTTTTCGATTGATACTTGAGTACAAAGTCATCACCATTGAACAGTTTCATGTGTATGATTTTTGTTTTAAATTTTTATTTGATTCGTATTTGATTTTTCGTTTTGGTATGTTTTTTACCGGGGTGTGTGTGGGGGTCGCTTGCCGGGCGCTGTTGGGGAGGTGAATTTCTTTCTTCCTTTCTTTACCTTTGTTTTGGAGGGTTAGGGGAAGAGGTCTGGATATTTGTAAACAGTTGTTAACATGATCACTCAGGTTGCCTTGAATTAATCTGGAATGCCTTCACGGAGAAGACATTGCAAAATTGACGTCAATGACATGTAATGATTTGGGTTTTTTCATCTAAAAGAACATACAACTTAAACACAAGCTCAAATAGCATACTATTTAAGAAACATGAATTCATTTCTTTATATATCAGCAATTTCATCAGTTCCATTTTCTAATTTTCAATCATTCCATTTTATCTTGTCTGTTTGTCTCGAATTCAGTATGTATGATACATAATATTAACAGCATAGATATGTTGGATATTAACGGAGGTAGTTATTCAAGTGAGCACACTTTTAATATATATCTTTATTTGTACAAATTCTTCCATATATTTTATGTGAATAACAAGCCTCTATCACTCTTTCTTGAGTAGAAAAAATCTTAAATTTGAGGTTTTTGTTGATCTTTTTATTGTTTTCTTGTTGTTTTCTGGTTATTTATTCTTGTTGTTTCATAGTTGATATATTTCTTTCAAAAATGTTCATTTGACAAACTAATCTAAACAGAATTTACATACATCACTTTGTATCTTTTATGATGCATTATAGTGACTCCACTTAGGTTTTTAAGACGTGTCCGAGAAGTATGTACCATTTAATGAAAGTCTGCACAGATTACTTATGTGCACATTTTCAGTTCATACCCCCTGTTTTTTGTGTTTTTTTAGAATACTTATTTTACTATTGTGCAAATTGACCCATAAATGAAAAGCGTTGCAACGTCTTTCGCTCAGCCTGGCTTTAAATCGCATAAAAATCGAGTTTAAGTTTAATTCAGCGTATGTTCGTTAATCATCCTTTGCAAAGTTGTCCATCTTAATTGCTTTATTGGGTGTATGTTAAAATTTCAAATTTTAGAGCTTTTGGGGTTTTAGATCTCTGTGGAGCCCCTTTCAACCGACACATTTATAGCTTATATCTTATAGTTCCTTTCTTAAATAATATGTAAAAACACAAATGCACTGAAGACAAATTAAAAGAAATGTACTTTTAGTCCCAATTGCGGAATAAATCTCACTTTTTGCCAGAAATGTTATAGTATTTCTGAACTGTTGTTTTAATTATTATTGTCATTGCGCAATTAAGGGGTTGAAATACTTAACAGAATTATATACATACATTAACAGGGTAAAGGTCTGTAAGGTGTTGTGTAAATAAAAGGTTGAATAAATAACTCTTACCTGTCACATTATGTCTGCATTGAACAGACGTATTTTTAACATCGTTGATATTTGTTCATCTTCCAGATTTCCTTCCAACCTTATTGCTATCTTTTGAAGTTAACGCTGAACTTTTTTATTTACGAGCAGGTGAAGCTGTTATCATGAATACAATTTACAAATAGGTCGATGCACTCTTGAATTAAATTATTCTAAGAATGATATGATGACTCCCAAATCATTCATGATATATAAGTAACTAGAAAACTGTTTGTCTCATTTGCTTGGTTTTCCGGCGCACTCGGACCCATTTAGTTGCCTATTACGAATACACTGGGTTATACGCTGCTGCAGTTCTGGGGGCCGTTTTATCATCGTGTCGTAGTCTACGACAATTTTTTGTCGGTGTCATACGTCTGCGACAATTTCGTACGACCGTTTTATGAAACGTGTCGCAGACGTTGTGTTTCTGCGACGTCGCAGCCTTTGTCATAGACAAAATTCACGCGAGACACAGTCTAGCCAGTGCGCGCTTTGACGTCACATATGAAATCAAAGTCCTAAAAGTATTGATGTAATTTACATGACTATTATCAAACGGATAAATTTACCTGATTATTATGAAACGGATAAATATTTTTAATGTCATTCAAAGAACATTTTAGTGAAAAATACAGCACTCGATTCACCCCTTAAAATATTATGTCACGCTACCGTTCCACCCTTAACTGAATGCGCAGAAGCGATTTTTTTTTACCAGAGCGAACACGGGTTTTATAACGTTTAAATAACTATTTTAAAGCATGCAGCTGCTTATGTTGAAGCGGTGAATATAAAATTATTAACCAAAAATGTCAACAAAGTTGAATTTGACTTTTAAACAAAATATTTAATAACTATCACAACTTAATAATAAAAAATTAACATACGCAAAAGATGGAAACGACCGATCAACTTTTGGAAATTAAAACAGAAAACTAAAAAATCAAAAGCATTTTTAAGAAACGCCAAAGGGTATGTTTATAGTACTTTAATAGTAATGTAAAAGCTAACTGTCAATTTTAAATAGCACCGGACTTTTCAAGTATATCGTGTGGCGATAAATCGGAACCTCGGAGTTAATACGGATTGAAAGTAGTTACACCACGTAAGGAACACGCACATTTTTTCAAACTTTGCTGTTACTCAACTGATTTTAACGAGATAAGGTGCAGAATACCCGTGACTATACAAGCTATCCACAGTATATAAAAAAACAACCTGAATTATTATTGTCGAAAGCATTCGAGTATAGCAATTTTTCATAGTATTTTCCGAGAAGTATACGGTACACACTCGAATATAAGAACAAGCGACTAACTGGTCCCTTGTCTTTCTCGTTGTTTGAAACAAAAAATATAATATAGTATAGATATACCATTGCCAATGCATCGAAATAATAAATTGCTGTTTTGATTTTTTTTGTTTATTTTGCTTTATTAATTGAAACGGAACACGCTGTTTTGTATTCTGTTCCAATTTGTAATCTTAATGAAATATTTCACTTTAAATTGTCATGTATATTTTTTGTTAGTGTTTTTTTTTCGGAATGATATTAATTGTTTATAGGTATTTATACATATATTTCATGTAGTATTTTAAATAATCCCCTACTCCCGGCATTGTTAATACAGTTCCGATACTAAATTTTTTCAAGTCTTAAAAAGAATTGAAATACATAATTAATATATCGTGCAGTTTGTGCAGACTTACATTTTTGTTTTGCCTGTATTTCTAAAGAAAGTAGTGGTGAATGTGAAAGTATTAAAATTGTTATTGGCAAAAATTAACAGAATCAAACGATAGTTCAGGTTAATGATAATGGAAATAGAAATAAAAATTAAAAAAAATAAAAAATATATATAAATAAAAAGCTTTAAAAAATAAAAGCATTTCTATGGCTTTATGGGCCTTTATGAAAGGATTTTTGCGCGTTAGAAACAATTGTAGCTGCTTTTTTAAGAAACGCCAAAATTAGGTTTATAGTACTAGCTATCATGATAAAACTAATGATTTGTACATATATATTACTTTAATGACACCCAATGTTTCTAGTATGACGTGTGGCGCACATTTTTACCCATTTTACGAGGATTTCAATACACACAAGATTTCTAACAAGTTCTGTTCATTCTCGTTGTTTGAAAAAAATATATATAATACATCTTATAGATTTACTATTGCTAAAGAATCGAAATAATGAATTGCTGTTTTGACATTTTTTCGTAAAGGTATATTAAGCGCACTGCTTTTTAATTGAAACGTAACACGCTGTTTTTGTTTTGTTACAACTTATAATTTATATGAAATATTTCACTTTAAAATGTAGCTTTTTTGTTGTTGTTGCGTTTTTTTTTCGGAAAGCGAATTAGTTTTTCTCATAGATTAGCCTGGGTTCCAGTCTGTCGATTTTTTATGTGCTTCTTGTCGGCAAATCGACATATGAGCCGCGTCACGACAAAATCAACATAATGCGTTTGCGACCAGCATGGATCCAGACCAGCCTGCGGATCCGCGCAGTCTGATAAGGATGCTTACAACTCTATAACAAGTATAGATAAACTGATAGCGAACAGCATGGATCCTGATCAGACTGCGCGGATGCGCAGGCTGGTCTGGATCCATGCTGGTCGCAAACCCATTATGTTGGTTTTGTCATGGCTCATATATTGATACTATCAAAACCAGTGATGTTGTGTTATCTATGAGTATCGAGTATGAAATAGCGCGTAAGTTATGAATAACAAAAATATATCAACGCCTGAATCCCAGGCTACGTATATCTCATGTAGTTGTAGTATACTAAATAACTCCCCACCCCGGGACTGCAAATTACGTAGTTACAGTTCGGATTCTAGATTTTTTTTAAGAATTAAAATGCATAATTAATACACCATGCAAATTGTGCAGACTGAATTATTATATCTTCACTGTATATTGCAGTTTATCATAAAATTTGATAATTTAAACATTGGTGCTTTTCATCCACGGTAACTTTTGGTTAATGTCGCCTTGTCTTTTTGAACTTTTTTTTATATTCTATTGACTTTTTTTTTTCTTTTTAAAATTGTTCTTCCGGGGTCATGACCACGGTAACTTTCCGGTGTATACCATATGGGTTTTCTTCAAAGAAATATCTAAATTTATGTAAAATTTAGTATTAAAAATATTATGATTTTTCCAAATGTGAAATAAAAAAGATGTGAGTAAATTTATTTTTATTCTATATTTTTCGAAGAAATCATCGGAACTCATTATTAATAGAATAGAGTATGACCGTAAGGGCATATTTGCTCCAAATGAACGATATTTTAGACATTTTTATAAGGTATAAGATTTGTATATTCTGTTTCTTTCTATACTTTGAGAGCATGTATAAAGCCCTTATATAAGCGTTTGACATTAAAAGAAAACAAAAACAATTGAAATATGTTTTTTTTTATTCTGAAAAAGTTATTTAATAAAAATAATGTGCTGAGCATGTTTACATGTAAACAGTGATCGCCAGTCTTGACGTCACAGAAACGTCGTACGACAGCCCCAACCCTGTCGTAGAGCTGCGACATTTTCTACGACGTCGTAGGCTACGACAAACGTTAATAAAACGGTCTTAACGTTCTGCGACATGTCTGCGACAAAAACTAGTCTACGACGTGTCGTAGAGCGTTGATAAAACGGCCCCCTGATGCCTCAACCCATACAGGCAAATTTCCTCTGCCACAAGGGACGTTAAAACGTCTTTTTTGAACGGAGCTACATTGCTATTTGTTTCCGTGCACGTGTTTCAAATAAACCTTTGTATGACAATTTGAAAGGAAGACAAATGAATTAGAATCTACTCAATACATAAAACAATCATTTTGAATATCCTGAAAATTGATTCATTTACTTCACTCAAAATTTAAAAAATAAACACGTCCACTAAACTATTAATAAATATATTTTAGTTCGTCAATGACGGAATTGTTGATTTAGAATTCATTTTGTATCCGTACAATCTGTAGTTTGTTTGTCGGTGAAAGCCAGTTTATATTGAATGTTTTCGGCCAACTTCTGTTTTTCTTTGAAGTTTACTTTTAGAATATTAATCATCAAGGAAATTCTATAAACGGAGATGTGAAGTATTTTTTTTTTCAGATCCTAACAGGTCTGGTAAAATGGAATGAAAATTTAGCACTCCTTGTGATTCATTTAAAAAAATAATTAGCATTTGACCTTAAACATAAATAGTTTTAGTATCTTAAAGGTGTTTTGCGTTGAAAGTTCATAAAATAATGATGGGATATTAATATTTTACCTCTTTACACACGTTTAGAAATAATAAACTGATAACGTGAAGGCAAACGCTTAATTCTAAAATATGAATACATATGTCATTTATGTCAGTTTTTGACATGACTAGTCTGAAGAAAAATAATTTTTCGTGATGATATACTTTATAAAGTTCTGTACCAATAACTTGTGTGCAAATTTCAGAACATTCGCTTACTCCGTTTTTTCCAGAATAATCATTTTTATTGTGCAAAATCACCCCAAAATGAAAAGCGTTTGGACAGTTTTCACTTAAATCAGTCTGAGAATCGCAATAATAATGAATTTCTAAGTTAATTTTGAATATATTTTTTCTTACTTTTTACATGTATTTTCCAATTTCATTGTCCAAGTTGATTCATGTAAGAATTTCAAACTTAATGTTTTAAAAGGTTTTTTGGACCTCAATGGAGCTCCATTAAAAATGTTGAAAGTGAATTTTTAAAATGATTTAAAAGAATAAATGTGTTGAACGCAAGAATAAATAAATGAAAGAAGGATATACGTGCTTGAATGTATTATCAAAAGGCTTGCTTTGTATAAACCAAAATGACTTTTTCAGAAGTGTAGACAGAGTAAAATATACGGTATATATACGCCTCTAGATAATCTAAGTCTTCTCTTTAAGCCTTCTGGCTCAACAAAAAACAACTGACCAATATTTTACGAATATAAATAACATTAAATCGATGAGGCACACGTCTGTTTTGTGTCATATATGTTTTTAGAACTCATATACTTCGTAAATTTTACAGTTTTATAACATTCTTGATATTAAAACGCTCGTAAATATGTCAGAGTTTACAGACGCTTGTATTTTTAAGTATGCTTCAATCCTGTAACACATAAATAGAAATAGATTCATTTAAATTTTGAACATTTTATTGCTTTCTAGTTAACAAAACAGAGAAACAAAATGAACCAACAGAAGCATTAACAAGTCAAGTTTGTTAACAGAAAATGAAAAATAAAACTGCATGGCACTTTTAGTTGTTGTTGTTTTTTTTTACTTGTTATCCTACTCTTATGTTACCGATGCATTGCTAACGTCTACACACCCAATTTGGATTAGTATCAAGAGTGTCTTTTGAGAAAAATGTCAGAAGTTATTTCGTTAAGTTTTGATAGAAATTTCAATCTAGTAATCATATTTTAATTCATATTAAGAACTTAATGGCATAATTAGGGAAATTAAGCCACGCGCCAGTGTGTTGTTGGGAGAAAATATCTTCATATTCTAAACATTGTACACCGTATGGATGGCCTAATTAAAAGACTGTCGCTAATGTTCTACTTCTCTCGCAACACATTTTGATTGGCTTACATTTTGTTTGAAACAGGTTGGCCAATATCCACCTTGTTATTAGTAAACTTTCACGGAAATGTTTGCCGGAGGAAATTGACGGAAACATGGTGCTGCCTTTGGCAATTCATTTCAGAATCTGAGGGTAACAACCTCTGTTCGTAAAACTTGTACTAATAAATAGTTTCTTTTTTCTGCTGTTTTTGATTGATTTAATTCACATGAACATGTTCTATTTGACATTTGACTGTAATATTTTACATAAATCAAGCAAACAAAATCAACTCATTTCAGAATCTGAGGGAAACAACCTATGTTCGTAATTAAACATTTTTTCCACTTGTACAAATAAACAGTTTCTTTTTTCTGCTGTTTTTTTTTTATTGATTTAATTTACATGACCATGTTCTAATATTTTACATAAATCAAGCAAACAAAATCAACTGTTTACAACACAATACAACAATTGTTTTGGTGTTCTTTCTCTTTTGTATCATAGTCAAACATGACAGCACGTTCCCTGTTGTCAAAATACGAAACCCCAGAAAAAATGAACCAATGAACGAGCATTTGAATATGACATTCCTGCCCCTTTCTCTTTCTCTGCCGTCACAATATGTAAACCCCAGCAAAAATGAACCAATCAACTGGCATTATCTGGAGTGCGGGTAACTGATACCTGCACTCCAGTTACCGCACTGTGCATGTATATGTATACGATTTAACTCTGACACTTTTTCAACAGAAAGGTCCCCAAACTATGATACAAATATGATAATACAAGAAGAATATTTGAAAAACTGAAACCAATTAATGTCAGTGGTAGATAACAGTCCTGTTTTATTGCCCACCACTGTAGTTTCAAAATTCCTCTACTGCAGAATTTGTAGCTTACAGGTATATAAAAGAATATCGCCTGTTATAAAATGTCATATCGCATATTGTGAGTTTCTTATGCTGCAATTTAAGTCAAAGCGACAAAAATAATGACGATATGGCGGATCTCTAGCCCTGTGTAAATGATATTTCTATCACTGTTTAAAGGAATAAGAAGCTCGTTTATCCGACGGAATATTTCTAAAAAAAAAAAGTTAATAATCTTGCGCTCGATTCTCAAAATGGTATAACGTAGAATTCTTCTGTTATTTGACACACATAAATAGTGTTTGTAAAATGAATTAACTATCCGGAACAAAATATCATGCTGCAGTTTTAATCGTTTAACAATGATTTCGTCATGTGTAATTCGTTCTTAAGAAAAATAACGACTTATTTCTTTCATAAAGGCATATTGTATACATTTTTTTTCAAACTAAAACAATATTTTTGGAAATGAAGTTGCAGGTAGTGGGATATAGCTTAATACAATATCAATGTTAATTTATAAATAAAAAAACCGATTTGTTTTGATTCATGCGGTGAAAGGTATAAATATTTTCAAAACTTGCTTTAACAGATATATTTTGATTAATATTTTTCTGACAAAACACGAGTGGGTTTATTATTTTAAGGCCGGCATTATCAATGCTCTTCATTTTGTTT
This sequence comes from Ruditapes philippinarum, assembly GCF_026571515.1. Taxonomy (NCBI): domain Eukaryota; kingdom Metazoa; phylum Mollusca; class Bivalvia; order Venerida; family Veneridae; genus Ruditapes; species Ruditapes philippinarum. The sequence goes on along the minus strand of NW_026866886.1, from coordinate 62,840 downwards.
GATCTTGATAGCAATCACGATTTTTCTCACGTATCTTATCTTATAGGTCAATCGCTTGTTTTGATTATAGAGTTAAAATATTTGCCCGACTTATGAAAGGCGAAAACACAAAGTTTTTCATTCACAATTTACAAAGAAGCTGTAAATTACCGCCCCCTTGCAAAGGTGTCTGCCAAAAGTCTACATGTGTGTTGATGGTACGCGCCTATATCTGATTGTTTCACACGATGCTATTTTTAGCCTACCTCTTATATATTTAGACCACATCAAGTCGCTATCTCGGCTTTTTTAATGTAAATAATATGTAAAATTCTCTTCGTGTTTCAGCAATCAATTATGT
>NW_026866886.1:0-60000 GCF_026571515.1 Ruditapes philippinarum | reverse complement strand
TATGTTAACTAATGTTGCTAAGTTTCAAATATACGCACGGCAGGTGTTAGGCATCAACGCTAAATATATCAGTAAGTTCTGTTTATATTTATGGCTCTATATTTTGTACGAAGAATATGTGGTCGTAAATTTTCTTCGTCTTCTTAAAGCTACATACCTCAAGACGTGCCAAAATATTTCGAAACTTGTAAAAACGTACCAAGAAATTACTTTAATGTACAAAGGAAGTAAAAAATGTTACAATTTAAGAAATCGTTTACGTGTCAAAAGCATTTAATGACTGATTTTACAGTATTTATCATCATATTTCTACTGTGTGACTAACGCAGTAATAGGGGATAATTTTGCATATTCTTGCCTTTTTTTGGGGGGGTTTCATTTATATGTGTCATTTTCATTGTGTAAAGTTCAATTGACAATCATTTACTTTTTTAAATATATTTTTTTATTTTATGAAATAAGTGTGAATCTGAAGGCATTCTGCTTTAAGTATTTCATATAAATATTTCAAGGGTCACGTGGGTTGATTAAATTTTTTCCTTGCATGTTCTTGATAAAAGTGTATATGCTTTAAACTGACATTAAGTGTTTTATTTATTTATTTTTGTTGTTGTTGGTGTTTTTTTTTCAAAAGCCCACGAATCTTGTTGTTTTGTTTGGGGGTGTACATTATAAAAGCAATGCAAAACTTGGTTGCATCAAATGCGTCTGTCGTCTGCAACTTATAAATGTTTATTCCTTTATTTACGAAGCAGCTCTGAATTATAAATCCATCCTTAATAATTATTCTATGGGTTATTGAATTATATCATATTCAGAGCTAGTTCGTAAATAGAAAAAAACATTAAGTTGTTCTTTTTATGTAGCTGTAAAATCAAACGTCTTCGCAGCCTGATTACTGCCAGTGAGCGCAAAAATTGCAAAATTGTTACTTATTTTATCGTGGGATAATATAGGGCGAAATATGAAATATAAATGAACACGCGCGCTGCATAAAGTGCGTTGACAAAAACACTGAAATTCCACTAGTTAATCTTGCACCAGCGCTTGATTCAAATCTTAATCATCAAATCTTCTGATACGAAATTTAATATTAACCAATTATGATAAAATCTCTGCAATGCGGCAATCAATTGGTATATTTATGTATTTATTTATACTTGTTTTATATCGTCAATAACAACAAGTTATACAACGTACATCAATTATTTGCAAATAATGCAATTCCTTCTGCACTCATAGATAATGACTAGCTGGCGGTATTCCCCACAAGTCCAAGAAAGTTTTCGGGAGGAAAAGGACCTTTGATGCCATCTAAGGCTATTGCCACAGAGCAGTTGAATTTGAGACATTATATGATAGTTTCACCTCCTTATATAACCAAAATGACAGTTTATATACAAAGACGAAATTTATTTAAAAACTCTCCCTTAATTAATTTCAAATTGCCGTTTTGGGTACCTCAGTCCAATCTACTTGACGTATGACGTCATACGATCGAATGCTATAGTACATCTTTTATTCGCACTAAATATTATTTTTGCACTCAAAATTATTTTTAGATTTACAATAAATACTAGTATTGTATTCTATCATATCATACACATAATGAAATGGTACGGAAGTTAGCATATAGGATTTTTAAGATCTTATTTTATTAGTTCGCCAATCATATGTCAATAAATGCATGTTGATATTTCATTGCAATATGCAAACTTTTATATATGATCAATGTTTTGTTAACTATCATGTCATTTTCTAAGGAGGTTAATGCTTTATTAGTCATCATACTAGTATACTGATTATCTATTTTGTTATAGATTATATTTGAGCCGCGTCATGACAAAACCAACATAATGGGTTTGCGACCAGCATGGATCCAGACCAGCCTGCGCATCCGCGCAGTCTGATCAGGATCCATGCTGTTCGCTTTAAAACCTTTTAACAAGTAGAGAAACTTATAGCGAACAGCATGGATCCTGATCAGACTGCGCGGATGCGCAGGCTGGTCTGGATCCATGCTGGTCGCAAACCCATTATGTTGGTTTGTCATGACGTGGCTCATTTTAACTTTGTAGATATAGAATCATCTTTGAATTACATGTATAAATGTAAACTCTTCAGTATTGGAGGAAAATAAAGATATATATAATATACCTCTTCGTCAGTTCTTGCAGACGTGAAAAGCATTTGTATAAACTCGTGAATCATAGTCTTCTGGTCACACTGGAATAGGCATTCTGCCTTTGTCGTCTGCTCAATGACTGGTTCATGCTCTGTTGTCATCTCTGTCGTCTGCGGACATTTTAACAAGTTTTAATATCAACATTTTCAAGAACAATGTTACTACATAATCATAAGTTAATAAAATATTTAAAGGTCCATTATGTGTAAGAGATGCTTTTATTATTTTTATTATTATTTCTCAAAAGCTATTTAATTTTGGTGTTCTTTTCTAGTATCCAAAATCCAAAATTTTACTCTTTGGCCGATTACCTAAACCATCTTTAACATCTGTTGCCTTTTGGCAATAAGTACAGTTAAAGTAGATAAGTATTTTTTTATGGAAATCAAAATACTACTACTACTACTTTTATGACACATTATTTCACATATATCGTTACTTTCTTCAGCTAATTAGCATCTAAAACCACTATTTAAACATTATAAAATTCTTGTTTGCCCTTTCTAAAGAAGTTAAAAAAACATTTGTTTCTGAGGTATAATGTGCCTTTAATACATGAATTTTGGTATTTTCTTCACTATTATATTGAAGTTACATAGAACATGCTAAAGTTTGTTATCTTACAAACGTTATCCAATACTCTCATTGCCAAGGTACTGTTAGAAAGTACGTAATAGAAAACAGGAAGACCTTTACTACCATATAAGAACTCTAACTGCGCCATATCTTGTAGAAAATTGAACAAATTTCATCAGATTCGTTCATTAACATTTATGTTGTTTGTGTGGGGTGCTCATTGGTATACATGTGTGTGATATACACGAGAATCCCAATTAGCCTATTCTTTCTAGACACATGGACACATGTAATTAGGTAATTACATTCCTGGAGAAATAATGTGTCCGTTTAAGGGCAAGATGTAAATCACCATTACTCGGGATCTTATCATTTAAAGTCTTTTCCATAAGACTTATTAGTAATTCCAGATGGAATAGCGGGGGATCGAATTCGCTGCTCCATGTCATATCGGAAAAGAACGGAGATTGACGAAGTTTATCGAATTGTCCCGAAAATAAGATAAATTATTACCTGAATTACCTTAAACCAATTTTAACAATACCTTTAAAAAGAATAAAATTCCGCCAACCAAGATCCAAAATAGACTCAAAATAACGACGAGTACTCTGCGGATAATTCTCTTCTTTCTATCAAATTCGTATCTGTGAGCCCTCATCAGGTTGTGTCGTATACTTTGCCATTCGTCTGCGTCTAAACTACTGTACAAAGTGAAATATATATTTGTTAAAGCAGCACGCCTCCAGATTCATGCTTATTTTTATGAAATTTTTAAAACTGTATTTAAAAGAAAAATAGTGTGAAGTGACCAAAAAACATAGTTTGCGTATTGCAAATGGCACTGGTAATCCGTGTAAGTTACCAAAATGTGGTCTAAATACGTTAAAAAAAGCTCTTACTGCTTAGTAACGCAGTAGAAATATAGTGATAAAAAAACAGCAAAATCAGTCCTTAATCGCACATGACATGAAAATTATTAATTGAATCTTAGATCTTTTTACATTTCTTAAAATCTTTGTAGATTTATCTCCAAATTAATTTTCTTGAAATATTTTGGCTCAACTGGGGGCATGCTGCTTTAAAGCAATGCGTGCACACACTTCTATGTTCAATTGAAACCCAAAATTGAAAAGAGCTCAAATGTATCTTCAGTGTACAATGACGATATATTTGAGATGCATGATGGGGTTATGTTAATCTGTTTATCTAAATATTGATTTTTTATTACAATTTTAGTCTTATTTATTGTTTATGTATTGTAAAAACTTTTTTGTTTTTGTTTTACGAAACATTAAAATTATGATTCCTGGAAACTCCAAATGAAAGGTTACTCTTAGAAATAATTATAACTCGAGTATACAGCAAGCTTCTTGACTTTTAACAAACTAAGAAATGCATAACGCAAAAAATGTTTATAGTGACACTATGCCCGGACAAGAGTTAAAATGTGTGCAAAGGTCAAAGTCAAAATAACGTTAAATTTTGCCATGATTGCTTTCAATTTTATACAGAACAAAACATGTATTTTATTTGAATTAAGCATTACACGCACATCGTCTTTATCCGTGTAGTTAGTTACTTGGTATAGCCACGTGACTCACAGGCAATTCTATAAATGAGCCGCGTCACGACAAAACCAACATAATGGGTTTGCGATCAGCATGGATCCAGACCAACCTGCACCTTGGCGCAGACTGATCAGGATCCATGCTGTTCGCTTACCAACCCTATTTCAAGTAGAGAAACTGATAGCGAACAGCAAGGATCCTGATCAGACAGCGCGGATGCGCAGGCTGGTCTGGATCCATGCTGGTCGCAAACGCACTATGTTGGTTTTGTCGTGACGCGGCTCAAATAGTCTTCATTATCTTTCTATTAATAAAAAAGAGGGGCTTTCGTTTTATACTTTGGGCAGTTGTTTTATTTGATCCGGAACATGTTTATAATAAATTGTTTGTCAATATCTTTAAATATATCGCCAATTCAGCCCAACTCTCGACAATGATAAAGGAGAATAATGTCACTTTAAACAAGCAATTTCGTGTACATGTAATAGATAAATGTACCAAAATTGTTAAACAATGTTTTCTTGTTTCGCAAATACTTAAACATTACTGAAGCTAAAATATTATTACCGAAAAAAAATATGCACTCATAGAATCTCCTAAATTTTCTTAGTGGAATTCGTTCAATAAGTCGACAATAAATACAAAGATATGTAAAACAATGCATGATGGATTTTGTTACTTACGTGTAATATCTGTCGGCGGGATCCACGAACATGTCGTCGTCTACGTCAGAGAATTCGTCATCTCTTGCGTCTTCAAAGTCAAGGTCAGACATCGGGGACACACTGCGACTTGTCTCGCAAGTCTGGTCTTCAGAATCTCTAAGTACGAGGAAAATAATTTTATAGTATACTTATAAATGAAATATTAAGAAATATTGATGAAATAAAATGCATGTTTTTATTTTCCGTATTTTCACAGTAAAAAAAATATTTTTCACTGCAATGAAATATATTTTCCGTATTTTCACTGGTTTCATTGTGCCAATAAACAAAATTTAAAATCTTAAAAGGGAAATCTTTCAAATTTTGAGGTGAGGGGTTTTGACATGTTGGGTTTTGTTCGTGTTCCCATTAGAGGAGAGGGGAGAATGAAATATATGTATGTATTATTGTGAAATGAATATAAGATAGCCGTCGACATCTGTTTGGTATTTATTTTTATTTCATTTTTTTAATTTTTTTTATTATATTTTTTTTTTTTTGGGGGGGGGGGGGTAAATGAAACATATAATTATATTATTGTGTAATTAATATGAGTGGACATTTGGTAGTATTTTTCACAGATTGGTCAGTGATGTCGCTCAAAGGAAATATATGTACCATGTATAATTACAAAACGTACTTGTTACACATTTAGATCAGCAACAATAAAATATTGATTTCACATAGTTTGTTTCGTGTAAAGGAGTGAAACAAGTTTGCCACATCCAAGTTCTGAACATGCAAAAATACAAAGACCATAGACATATTGCCACAATATTGCGTGAATTGACCTTCAAACAACCGTTGACAGACACAACTTAAGTACAATTACTTTTTGAATTGTCACTATATCATTTCATATCACTTTAAGCATTTATAAATGCTGCTAGAAACTCATTCTGACGAGAGAATGAGCTATTTTAAAGAGGCAATAGGTCTATCATTGAATATATATAAGTCTTAATAGTCTATATTGCGCAATAACGGCTATACTTGTACATTTATGCTTACTTGGCAGAAACCAAATATTTATACAAAAGTACTATAAAAACAAAATATTATATACTTTCATAATGTAACTGAACTAGTCTAGACGTTCTAATTTCAAACTTGAAATGTTCAGAAATGTTAAACTCGTATCGTCAAATGTTTTTATTGTGTTAGACTACACTCCTGTTGCCCACAATAATGTTTTTTGAATAGATCTTCAGCAATTTAGAAACAAAACATAAAGAAAAAAAAACGAGAAAGCAGCGTCTGAATATCTAATAAAAAAAGATTGAAATTTTATTTCCGTTGCCTTCGTAGAAAATTATAACCACAAATGCAATATTTTAATGCATACATTTTTTATACTAAATAAGGTGTTCTGTAATTTAGGAGCTCACGTGTTTTGTTCAAATGTAACATTATTTTTGATTTTTTTAAAATTTATACGACTAAAATGCCGAAACGAGCGATAAAATTTTGAATAATTTTACTCTAAATACTCTATTTTATTGACAGCTATTATCAATTTTATAAACAACTTACATATTATATAATAATTAATTCATTTTTTTATTCTGATAAAATTACATATCATCATCTCAGAACAGTAACGGATTAATTCCTGATAAAATTTGATAAAAGTTAACCCGTTACAGCACTATGGTGACGAATTATTGGCTTGAAGTTTCTAATAAAACCTGTCATTATGTAAATGAATATTCCGTTTACTGAAAGACCTTTCGCATTAAACGCCTAAAATGATCTATTTTGATCTTTTTTTATGTTCTTGTGTTGATTTTCAATGATTTGTAAATTAAGTCACGCCGGATAATTGCTACAACAAATTGCACAAGAGTGGATTGTGGAAGTCGAAATTAAATATGAATTTATAATTACATAAAAAATCAAGCCTTTTATAAGTTGTATCTTTAATAAATATGTATCTATCCGGATTTCTTAATTGGGAAAATACGTATGCCTACCAATTTTGCGTATGCAATATTGTACTCATCATACACCTTTTCTTGTTCATATCACGGTATAGATATTGTTCATGTCACGGTGTAGAACTATGCGCTATATAGGGGAGAAAAAAATAAATTTACCGTTCGAGTTCATCCAATTCTCTCTGCGCTTTAAAAGCCGCCATTTTAGCAGTCATCATACGAGCCTTCGCCTCTAACCATCTTCGCTTTCTTTCCTGATATTTGGTTTCCACCGCTCTCCAAAAACGCATTGCACTCGGATAATCGCAACATCCGGTTTGCGGATTGACGGTCATCTTAAGAACAGCGTATATTTCTAGGTCACTCTCTTTCATCAATGTTTATCATTCAAAAAGCTACATAATACCACCCTGTTTATGACAATGTGACCAAACTGCTGAAGGATCGCGGCGTCAATGTTGTCCTGATGTCATGACGCCAATGTTAGCGACCGACGTCATGACGTCATAATTATAACGAATTAAGTCCCCTGGATTAGTGGCCGCAGTATTATGATAAATTATCTAAGATACATGTAATAAATTTATTTATTAAATTTATTTATGTTTTATATTTATTTATTTTATTTTATTTATTTTATTTTATTTTATTTTATTTTATTTTATTTTATTTTATTTTATTTTATTTTATTTTATTTATTTATTTATTTATTCATTCATTTATTATTCATTTATTTTTTATTTATTTATTTATTTATTTATTTATTAAACTTATTTATTAAATTTATCAATTCATATATTGATACATTTATTTTATTTTATTTTATTTTATTTTATTTTATTTTATTATTTTATTTTATTTTATTTTATTTTATTTTATTATTTTATTTTATTTTATTTTATTTTATTTTATCAATAAATTTAATCAACAAAAATATTCAGTTACCTTTTACCAGTTAACAATTTTGCCATAGCGCTATTTGACTTCGTTATTTTCATTGACTTTCGTTAATAATGTAGCATCTTTTTATTACGATACCGAGTAAGGCAATTACAAATTATTATCAAATCTAGTAAATAACTTGCCTATTTATGATTTTTTGCTTACATCATGCGCATTTTGTCTTCACCGCTCCCGGATCCCCGTACATTATCTTCTTCTACAGCTGTCGTCATATTTTTGCTATATGTGCCGATAATATATGTTGCAGTCGCAACGGTATTCATAAACATAAGGATGGTCTATTTTTTTTTCTTTTTGTTTACTTCAAATGTATTAACAATCTCTTGTTAACATGTTAAATGTTAATTTAATCACCTTAAAATGACCAAAAACACTGCGACATCTAGTGAATTTAGCAATTTAAATATTCAGAAATGCGCGCAGGCGCGGCTCTTCATGTAAAATATTTTTAAAGGTTTTTCGGGGGCATGAAAAATGGGGTTTTCAAACAACTAATTTTTGTGCCCAAAATATCGTCTTCATTATTGCTACTGACGTAAATCATTTACATGTATATACAGGATTACCTTTCATTATGAAACTGACAGATATACCTTTGAAAATGACAATTGTGAAATTCGTGACTGTTTATACAATTATGATATTTTTGCCATGGATATATGGAGGGGAATGTCCGCCATAATTATGTATCTTGATGACATATTTATATCTGTATGTTTCAAATCCATGTATGTTGATTGCATTCTTATTCATAGATTTGTTTACTATCATGTGACTATTTCAAACTGTGTGTATGCCTCTGCTCCTTTGTCAATTTCTGTTTATTTAACGGACTTAAAACATTGCAAATGCGCATGTATGATATAGTTTCATTGCACATTTCTATAAATTTAACAGAATCATTATTTCAATTGCATGTGTGCTATCACCAGGTTGTACATTGCTTCTCACTTGACAGAATTTGTGTAAATATAATATAATATACGTGATGAACAAGTTCTATTGTTACTGGCTACTGCCTAGTGATATTTTTGTTTAATTATTTTACTACTTCTATTCTTGAAAAGAATACAAAAAAACACGTTTTTTCCCAAAATTAAGAAATTTTTAAAACCCGCAACAAATGGTTATTGAAAGTAGCATGTAAAACGCAAGAACTTATATAAATGGGACATAAACGAACACAGTCATTCACAGTTACATAAATCTTATCAACCAGTCAAGCTCATCCCAAAGATAAGACCATTAATTTTATTCAGTGAATTACGGAATTCAAAATTTATAGGGTTTTTTTGGTTGATAATAACATTTAAGGACATAACGCTATGCCTTTAATGGCTTTTTCCATAAAATGTTATCACAGGAAAAAGTTATCACATGCCAATTGGAAAAGCCGGTATCCGGGATCCTTTTTGATACATAGTAAATTTGTGAGTTGACAACCTGTCAAAGGCGTCATTGATAAACTATTCCAGCCCAAAAGATTTGTTATGTTATAATTGTAAATAAGTGTGAAAAAGGGAAATAATTATAATGATAGTCATGTACAGTATACTACAGTGTGTGTTTGTGAGTGTTCATTTGAATCTATTTATTCCGGTTGCCCATATTGGTGAATCCTCCATAAGAATATTAGTCATTGGATAGGTTTTAGGAAAACTCTACAAGAAGATTATCACACCATCTGATATACGTAAGAACTCCGGTTTTATCCACTAAATAACCAGGGTACGTTAAAGTAACAGCAAAGTTATCTATAAAAATATTACTTAAATCGAGTAATATTCCCTTTGACGATATATAAAAGTCACGTGGGTTGGCTACATAAGGAGAGGTGTTAAAATTTAATTGCAATACATGTTTTGTTCGCCCATTCAAGTAATATAATGTATAATAGACTTTCAAAAACAGTTATTATTCAGAGCGGGCGCTATGGTGCAGTGGTAACACTGTCTGCCTACCAATCAAGGGGTCGTGAGTTCGATCCCCCGCTACTCCACTAAAAGTATGAAATGACTACGAGACTGACGAAACTAGAACATAGAACATTATTCAAAAGACCTAACGGAAAGGAGGAAAAGAGACAGAGACATAACGGAACAGACTGGAAAAGACATACAGATATCAACAAATACTTAACAGAGCATTGAACAAAAAAGGATACGGAAGTGACCAAAAAGATTTAAAGACACAAGCACATCAACGATACAGACAAGAGGGACACTATCAGATCAACTAACGAAACACGTTACAAAGTAAAGGACTATGAGATTACAACGGACTAGTCCACAGAACACTGAATAACGGAACGGTAAACACAGTACACAGTACATGACAAGACATAATCTACAGGACCATGAAGATCGAAACGGAAAAAACGGTAATCACTACATGACAAGGCACAGTATACAAGACACTTCATAACGGAATAGTAAACACAGTACATAACAAGACACAGTATATACAAGACACTGAATAACGGAACAATAAACAAAGAACATGACAAGACACAGTCTACAAGACACTGAATAACCCGTTGAACAATAAACAAAGAAACAGTCTACAAGACACTGAATAACGGAACAATAAACAAAGAACATGACAAGACACTGAATAACGGAACAAAAAACAAAGAACATGACAAGACACAGTCTACAAGACACTGAATAACGGAACAATAAACAAAAACACAGTCTACAAGACACTGGATAACGGAACAATAAACACAGTACATGACAAGACACAGTATACCAGACACAGTTAATAACGGAACAATAAACATAGGACATGACAAGACACAGTCTACAAGACACTGAATAACGGAACAATAAACACAGAACATGACAAGACACAGTCTACAAGACACTGAATAACGGAACAATAAACAAAGACACAGTCTACAAGACACTGAACAACGGAACAATAAACACAGTACATGACAAGACACAGTATACCAGACATTGAATACAGAGAACACAGTGCACATAGTAGTGGACAAGCCACTGACAACAATGGAAATAACATAAAGACACATAACAATCAAGAAATGATGCATTTGAATCAACGTTTGATATCCGTCACAATACAAAACGGAACTTTAAAAAATCGAGTTAACAGGTAAACAAACAGGTAAACAGGTAAAGACACGACAAAGACACAATGACATCAACAATATTAAAAGACAAACACATACAAATAGAAACCTAAAGATATACTATACTCATCCTTGGGTAATTTATTTATTTTAATTTAATTTATTGAAATCTATGAAACTTACTGAATAAAAGAAACTATTTTCCTGTTACAGCCCAAAAAAGGTCTTTGTTAATGACACTATATATTCACATCACTTCCATATAAAATTCTAATTCACTAAAATTAATCGAATTGCCGACAGAGCAAATGAAGCAAATAAAATTCATCTATATGACAACGAGTATTTTTTGGAAAGTGTAGCAAGATACCAAAAATAAAATTATATTGAGAAATATAAAGGATAGCAAATCTGAGGCATAATGGGCCTTTAAAGGAACGTATGCTCTAATTGTAATAGATGAAGTACCATTATATAATTTCTTTATTGACAATTCTCATCACGGCTTTGACCAGCACAAGTTTGAGGGGAAAAAACATGGAATTTTCTAAATAATTTTCCTTTTACGCATAATATTAGATCTGTACGTTTACCGGAAAAATGTCCCAGAAAATAGTTAGACCCATTTTGTTAAAAAAAGAAATAATAACACAGACTATTACTTAAAACGTGATGAAAAAATGTATTCTGGGTTTGCGAGAAGTTGACATATAGGAACAGTAACAATATTTTTCGCATGAAAGCCTCATTGATATACAAACGAATTGAATCCTCTTTCATAACAATGGGATATGATGTTTTTCTTCTACAAAATCAAATTAAATCTGGGAAATGTTTTGTATTATATAATTCTTATGTTTCCCCAACACCCCTGCATTGAGTACCATTTAAACATACTTGAGGTTTTCATCAAAATATATTTTAACAAGTTAAAGCACGGCTTACAGGATTTCAAATCTTTGACCCAGTCGGAAAGCTCATTTTGTTTTTTGCTGATGTTTTTTTTTTTTAAGTGAAAAGGCATAAACATGTGTCAATAACAGATTTCATTTTATAAACTTTACTTTAATATTTACGTTCCTTCAATTTGCTCCTATTAATTGCTGGTTCTGGACATAGTTCTCGGAAAGAAAGTGCAATTATGCGATATTTGAAAATTCCACGACAGATTGTCGGCAGTGATCTTGGAGTAGAATAAACAAATTGGTAAATTTTACGCAACACCGGTTATGCAATTGAACGCTCCTTAGTAACGCTTAACAAGTGTGAATTTGAGTAGAAGAATCTCTGAAGAGTATTTTAATACATGTCAAGAGCCACTTGTTCCCGGCTCAATAAACTGAACAACATCTGTTTATGTCAGCAGACTTCGAAATATAGTGCCTTATGTCTTTACCCAGCGAAATTTCCCACATTTGTAGTGTGTCTCGATTTTTGAATAGGGTCACTTTTCGCACTTTTCGAAGAAGTTCGAAGAAATCAAATCAAACTTTCTTGGTGTTTCAACAGTTTCAAGGAAGCGATTTTTGGAATATTTTACAAAACGCGAAAATATAAAAGACTTCTTCGCGTAAATAAGAAAACTTGAAACATACAATGGATAATTTTTAAAGAGTGAATTTTTGTTTTACGAAAAGCGCCTTTAAAGTTTTAGGTCGTACAAAAATGTCATTTTAGTCGGCAAATAATTATCTGTGATTGGTTGTCGTATATATGAACAGGACGAAGTATCATTTAATCAAATATGAACTACATCTCATTGAGTCGTGTATAGATAGAGGAAAATTATTATAATTTAGAGTAAGATGTATTTGATATCATACTATTGTTTAATATTTATCATAAAAATACGATATAGCTTACTTTTGATCGAAAAGAATAAGTTTTATAATTTGTAAGCGAAAAAACTAATATAGGGTTAAAACTTAATAAAAAATGGAGAATCACGTGATTTTAATGCAAATTATCACGTGCAAAATAGCACGCATGCACAAATTGTACAGAAAAGCGAACTATGTGTCTAGTTTTATACTAAATTGCAATTTATTCGGCAAATGTTTCCAACCTTTACAGTGTCCTTTACTTCCAAATGTTTTATATTACATTTTAGTTTACCTCGATAGTTTTTTGTAAAGGTTTTAAATTTACCTAACATATTTATTTTTTTAATTTTTCAGAAAAACGGCGACGGTGACGACGACGACGACGAGGACGCGGATCGAAAAAATGTCGGACAAAGCAGCGCCGTAGAGCTTCAACCCATTGATTCCAATGCCACATGCCCGTTAACGGACACAGAAAATGAACCTAGCACCTATCTTCAAATGAAACAAGTCGCCGAACAGATCGCTAAAGAGTGTTCTAACGGGGAACTTTTCCAACATGCGGGTGATACCGTTGATTTACCTCCGCCCTATGAAAATCTAGATAATGCTGATAACCATTCCTTAATAAGCAATAACAGTGATAAACCCAATGAGGAGAATAATGATAATAAAGACCCAGATAGAAATAGTGACCGACTCCCTGATCGACCTCCGCACGAGGACTGGGCACACAAGGCGGATTTCTTGCTTGCGGTTATAGGCTATGCCGTTGACTTGTCCAATGTATGGAGGTTTCCATATTTATGCTACAGAAATGGCGGGGGTAAGATTTTTTTTCTTCTCTTTTTCATTTTCACAGCTTTTCTGTAACAGAAATTATGAACGTCTATTAAAATTGATGAGTTCTTAAGTTATGTTGAACTAAATCTGAGAAAAATAATTACTTGGTCAGCAAATATTGCGTGTGGTCTAAGGGGTTAAGTTTTCCCAGATGCGGACATTAAGTATTTTAAGTGCTTTTGGTGAATTATTACATTTCAAATATATCTTTTATTTTTACCGCTGGAATAATGATAGGAAAATTAATTAATGAATTCCATTTCTCTCTAAGCAGAAGTATAATTAGCGCTGGAAAGAGAGGGTTGAAATATTTATGGCTTCCTAGTCTACATAACTGAAATACCGGAAGCCGTTCCTTTTTATTCGGCATACCTTTAGGCTATAAATTTACCAATAAGCGTTACCGAGAATAGGTTATGCCACTCGCTAATTATAATTATGTAGAAATGTTCGCTATTTTTTTAATTCTTCAAAATCATGGATTTATTAATGGAAAGTTGTGTTTTACTTTCGAAGAGTTCGAGAATAAACTACACAAAATATATTGCATTCATAAGTTAAGATAAAAATCCCTCATAATTATATCATCTTCCTGAAAACTGATAAAAATCTTTTATAAAAATTGGTGCTATAATAATATTTTCATATGTATCGCTTGAGAATTCACCATAATCATGTGTTTAAATTGATTTTTTTTCATAATTTGTCAATTATATTATATAGAATATTGACATCTAAAATGGCTGCCACATTTGGCAAGGGAGGTAAATATTGTAAAAGTTGGGTACAATCTATAACCAAAGGGTAATTTTCGCCGTCAATGGGGCAGATGCATCGAACATTACTTTGTTTCTTTATCGTTTGTTAACCATTATGATATAGAAACTTTCGTAAATAATTTTGACATATATGACAATAATAATGAATTCAGTATTGTTTTTATCACTTTTATCAATTAAAAAATTAAGGACATGGAAATCAAGTAGTCCATTCCCCGGTTTCATGATTTGGATCACTACTGCATCAAGGCTATGGAAAGTTTTACAGAATTCTCTCAGGATTTGCATGAATAACGAGGACTGTTCAGTATATAATGAAAATAGTCTTGTAAATACAAAACCTCTGTTTGTGCGTTATGAAACTTCACTAACAGAAAATACAAAACAATAGTTTTTGGCGCCTATATTTAATAATGACGTCATGACGTCATGTAATAATCAAATCTCAAAACATGGCGTCACTTCCTGTTTGGTTCAAAATGGACATCACCAGAGAAAATCAAATATTTTACGTTTTCACAAGGCAGCTCGGAGATAAATTGAAGAAAATGCATGATGATTTATTTGTTGTATATGCAGACCTAGCTGTACATTCTGTGTCGGTTTCTGACCAATCAAATGCCTGAGATTACCTCGGGACCTATGAACGGTGATCGTAGGTTTGTTTATCAAATGTTTCGTCGAAAATACCCTTAATTCTTAAGAATAATCCATAGATAACAACATTGTAGAATAACATTGTTTTTTGTTCATATTTCACGGCTTTAAAATTAACTTTTTTCTTATAAAATCATATTTTCAGGAGCGTTTATTATTCCATATTTTACGGTTCTGATATTTGGGGCGTTGCCAATTTTCTTCATGGAGTTATGTCTAGGACAATTCCATCGCGAGGGACCAGTTACAGTCTGGAAAATTGCACCTATGTTTAAAGGTAATTCCATACTCATTTCTGTCATATTGTTGTAAAAATATGTATGCTTTGTTTTGATATCGTCCACTGTCTTCAATACCAAGTGAATTTAGAAAAAAAATATCAGTAACCCTAATAATATCAGTAATGATAAGTGAGACTAAAAACAGTGTTGGAGCACCACACTAAATAGAGCTACTGTAGTCCGGTATATACCGGACAATGCGCTTGTATGATTAAATATCAACAATTCCGCCTTTTCATCTGCCGAAGTCACTTTAGAATGTCTAATTCATCTCTTCAAGCACATAATAATGAATGAAAAATTTAAAAATCGGCGAAAAAGGCGTTTTTATCTACTTTGTCTGTCATCATGATTTCTGCAAGCGTCTAGAGGTTCTGCTCAAAACCGTAGTGAGTTAGATACAATGGTTATCTACTGTAAAGATGGACAGACTGGCCTGGCTCAAGTCTGATGGTACAGGTCTGCCAAAACTGTAATGTCACTTAATTTCGTGGGGATTTAATTTCGTAATTTTGTCAAAAAGGACATTTTCGTGTGTTTTTGAATTAGTGGATGGTCTGTTCTTGCAAAACAGTGAAATCCTAGACTTAATGTCATACAAAAATAATCTTACAGTCCACGAAATAAAAATTCATTGGATTTTAATTATAAATTCGTGGATTAACCTATGCACAAAAACCACGAGAATAAGTGTCTCGCGAAATATAATGATTTTGTAGTATGGTCATTTTACAAGATGTACAAGTATGCAAATTGTACGTAATGAGTGCTGATGTACACTCAATCATAATTCAAATGCCCGTTAAAAATGATATGAAAAGAGAATAACGCACTTCTGTTTGGGGGGTTTGAAGGGGGGCGGAGTCCCCCTCATCGCCAAGAAAATTTTGGACTTGTGAGAGGCTATAAATTACCCCAGATTGATCATAAGGTAACGTGTAAGCAACGCTGAAAAGCATTTGACTCTATCTCAATCCATTGAGAAGTTGCAGCACTTTGAAATCAATTGTGATGGAGAAAATCAACGCAAAATAGTGATTTTTGGCAATTTTGAGATGTCCCCTCGTTGCCATGGTAACAGAAAATTTAAGCCTGAGCATGTTGTTGCAAGGGCAAGGGTCCAGTCAACATTTGGGCCAAGTTTGATTAGTGTTGAAGCAGTTTTTATAGTATTATAGCAATTTGAACTTGTAACGGGAGACTTTTCAATGAAAACAGCCATTTTTCACAAAATGCTCATGAAGTAATGGGTTAAAGTACGTTTGTATAATAATCCCACAGTCCACGAAATAAGATTTCGTTTGAATTTAAATCCATGGAATGGCTATTATCGAAAACCACAAAAAACCATGGCCCCACGAATAATCATGGTTTTATATTATTACGATATGGGTTTAATTTCAGGAATCGGGTATGCCTCGTGTTTCATGGCGTACCTTGTCGCCTTTTATTACAATGTCGTAATTGGCTGGGCTTTCTTTTACCTATTCTCCTCATTTACATTGGACTTGCCCTGGAAAACGTGTGATCACGAATGGAATAGTCCAAATTGTTGGAAATTGAGGGAGGGACAATTCAACATATCGGACGGCAATGATACGGACGTCTATACAAACCATTCCGTATCCTCCTCGTACGAATTCTTTGAGTAAGTCACATATTTGCTTCCGTAGTTTTTACCTTGAAGAGTTACGTAAAAATATAATATTCTATTCGTATGAAGTTTTTGGGGAACATAAAAACATATTAAGTTTTTCCTTCTTAATATTGTTTGAGTAAATTTAAAATGTTCTTTCCTCAAAATGAATGTGATTTAATTTGAATACACTCAAAATGTATCGTATGAGTTTCTAAGAAGTAGTGGATATGTGCTGTACTTTATTATTGTGTTGTGTTGTAATGTATTAGCTTGACTCCGATAAAATGCACTGCATTTCATTACACTGTAATACATTACACTGCAACTACACTACATTACACTGTTATATAATACACTGCAACTACAATACACGACATTGTACTACAGTGAAAAGCAACTACACTTTATATTGCATTATTTTTACATTACACCGTAACTACAATACACTGCAGTGAAAATCAGCTATACTTTACATTGCACTGCACAACTGTGTAAAGGTGTTCGTTCAGGTGTATTATGTGAAGGTGCCTAGTAATTCATCAGCAGAAATAATAATAGATAGAGGATATTTGTTTAGTTCAGTGTAAGATCGGAATATATTTCACCGAGTGAGCACCCAAAGGTATATTTCACGAGTGGCGTAGCCACGAGTGAAATATGAACTTTTGGTGTTCACAAGGTGAAATATATTTCGATCTTGCACTAAACTAAACAAATTTTCTTTTTATTACATGCAAAGAAACGTTTTAAAAAGACATTAAACCTAATACTGAATGAAAGCGCGCCAAATAATAATACAACGTGACGTCATTTACGACGTCACGTCATTAAGTTGGTACCCAGTTCTGTGCACGCTGGTATTTCACTGAAACAACGTAAGGGGCTTAAATTCAAAACAGTGAAATTATCAAAGTGGTAATTTCACTGTTTCAAACAGTGAAATTACCAATTTTATATCACTGATATATTTCTATAAACCACCGAAAAGCATGTAATAAAACAACTTTATTTGTACATCTTACATGATTATCTTTAACAATAATTACCAAACTGTGTTCCAATACGCGGAAAGCATTATGAAGTATGAAATTCACCGAAATGAAACTTACATTCACGAGGTCCTTTTTTAAAATCTCTTTGCAGGCGTGGAATGCTGCGGTTACATTTGAGTCGTGGGTTGGATCACCTGGGGTCGGTACGTTGGGAACTAGTCCTGTGTACATTGCTCACATTCATCTGTCTCTATTTCTCGTTGTGGAAAGGGGTCAAAAGTTCGGGAAAGGTGAGATGTTGTTCTTGTATCATATCATTGCTTTGTAATACATTTTGGAGATAAAAGAAAGCATGGAACTTGGTTACTTTGCTATAAATTAAAGATCTAAAAATTGAAACGTACTTGGTAAATCAATTTCTGAATTCTCCAGACGAAATAGGTACACACATAATGTGAACGAAGTAAAATAATTTAAGAGGTTGAAATAAAAAATTTAAAATTTCTTTAAAGTGAAGATTCCCACATAATGTATTTTTTACAACATTCATCCCAACTTACTTGAATAAACGCTAGAGACATGGCTTTTACCTTTCATCGTTTATGTTATCCCATTTCGCAATACATTATTTTTTTGCATTTTGTCCAAGAGCTAGAAACATGGTTTTAAACCTTCATTGTTGATGTTTCACTTTTGCTATGCATTTAAATTTTTCCATTTTTTCCGAGTATCATAATTAATACCAAGGCTCATAAAGAATGCCTAACAATATCATCTAAATTCTTCAATATAAAAAACATATTTTGATCTTAACATTGTCATTCTGTTTTAGCATAATACATTTTATTAGCATCAGCAACATTCATTCAGTTAAAGAGTGCAACTTTTGTAAAACCTTTGTTCATTCTATTATTTCAAAAACCTACAGTCATTTTTTGTGCTGCGAACAAATTGCATTAAGATTATCTTGTGGTCTTGCCAGCTTCTAATATTCCCTGAAGACCTTAAAATGGCAGCTACATAGGTTTTTCAAATTAACAGAGATGCAACTGCATTATCTTGAAAATACCGTGCAATCAACATCAATTTGCCAATCTGCAGTAAACGAAAATCAAGAAGGTATACAACCTTCATATAACAATTCTCCTAATCCCCAAAAATGTTGTGTTTTGTATTACAATCGGTGAAGAACTCTTTACATTGAACGTTTTTGTGAAAGCGTGGGCTTCAATTGGAACACCTTGACGATTATTTATAATAATATCGGAGTTCATACGCATTTAAATGTGACTTGAGACTCGGCAAATCCCAACATTTACGTAACTATTTGTTTACGTGTTGAAACTTTTAGCGTAGGCCAGACCGACATACCGTATCCGTTCATACATATCCAAAGATTGATGGATAGGGCCAAGTTGTCATTGTGTGGGAGAGCAAGGGTGGACTTTTATAAGGAAAGACAGGCGTTCGTGGCTTTATTTCTTTCACAAAATTGCAAGTGGAATAAATACTTACATCTAAATCTATACCCACCATTTTGACTTGACTTATTAATGCTTGTTTCGTATACTGCAGTTTGACGATTGATGTTTGTAATTTTGTTTATTTAAACTAACAAACCTGTTGCAAAAATTTAAAAGTATAGTATAATCATTGTCAACTTCTTAGCCAAAATTCAGTGCTTGCGATAATAGTAATTGCAGGAATGCCTTTAAATAAGCTTTATTATTGATGAATTTTCGTGGATGATATTGATTGCATAACATTTGAACTTTGAAACATTGCATTTAGTACAATTTCTTGGAATGATAACCAATGTTTGGATACAGTTTATTTTATAAGGCGGATCTATTATTTTTTTTAATCCTCAACCGACTGAAACCGAAACTGACGAGTTTTTGTTAATTAACAGTAAAGAACCAGACCAAATTGTACATCTGTGCAGTCTGACCAGGCTCAATTATGTTGGCTGACTAACTTAATTTTCTTCATAATATCCCGAAAATTGATATCGAAAAGTCCCTTAAAATGGAAGTTGGACTAGTCCATCCGAAATTTCAGCAGTTTAATTCTTAATAAAAATTAAATAGAAGCAAACGTAATAAAACATAGATACCGTGCTAAATATCTTAACAGGAGTTCTCAATTTTTAGGGAAATTAAAAAAAAAAACTGTCTGAATAGCGAACAGTAGACCATCATATGCCCGACGTCGGATACCCACGGTTGATTAACAGGTTATCAGGTTCGACCGTGGGTATCCGACGATGCAGACAGGCGCTTAGGATGTGTCGGCTTATCTTGGTCTACGCTTATCGCATAAAAGTCATTTGGCGCCAGCAGGCAAAGGGTTGGTTTTGGCATGCCATTTGTTTAAATAAATATTTAAGTTAATAATATTTATATAGTATCATTGAAAACCAATTAATAATGAAACATTTTTGTTAAATACCTTGCAATATAGAATGGAGCAATAACTAAACAGTACGATTTTTGCTCAGACTAGGAAAATGTTTATAGGTGCAGTTATGTAATAACGATATACCGATATGTCTCAGAAATATGGGGTCGTATAAGTAATGGAAATGTGCTGCTATATATGCAATGCGCGCGTGTATTAATTATATGTTATGCAACAATATTTTTTGACAAAATATGATAATTTGCGACATTATTTTGTTATTTGATAAAAGTTGTTTAACAGCGTTGAGTGCGAACGTGCATAAATAATCATCATTAGGGAGAAATGTGTAGGAAACTATGAATATATGTTTCTTATATCATCATTAATTCATGGAGTTACGGGAATGTTGTTTGTAATTAAGACATAGAAAATATTTTTTAAAAACTAGTTCAAGGTAATAAAAACATAAATCTGAATCAGATTAATTTTCACGCACAGCATCGATTTAGAGCTTGCCAAAATGAGTAGAAATACTCCTATGTCTGTTTTATAAATGCATAGCGCTCTGACCAAAAAAGAATATTTGTCTTATGAATTCAGTGAGATACTAAAGTGTATTACATCAATAATATATTGGTTGAAAACGATTTTGATTGATTGATTGATTGATTGATTGATTGATTGATTGATTGATTGATTGATTGATTGATTGATTGATTGATTGATTGATTGATTGATTGACTCTGTTGGAACAAATGGGATGTTATTAAACAGATATAAGGCAATACAAAAATAAACAAATTATAAAACATTCAGATATAAAAGTATTTCATTTAATTAAAATTCGTGCCCGAAATTTTTCTCTCTCTTTTCTAAGCTATGATGCATTCTTTTCATTCAATTCAAATAAATAGCTAGGTTCAAGATATTTCCAGGTTTATCCCAAATATTTCAAGGTAGAAATTCTTGAAAGTTTTTTCAACGTTTGATTACAGATAAGGACGCAAATATGAATGAGAATTTAGTACGCACTGGAATATTTTTAGAATAATTAGAGATTAATGAAACTCATTTAGTTCATTTGGCAGACGACGTACAAACCAAACCTTTGAGGGGTTTTTTTTACGTTTCGATAGTGTTATCAAATGTAATGAAATTACGAATATTAGGTTGCGCTTACGAGTGCAAAACGTTGTTAAAGCGTCTATCGGATTAGAGAATTACATACGCGTGCCAAAACTTTTATTGACATGCGCAGATAAAAGGAAATGCGTTTCCGCGTTATACTTAATGGATACAAGATTTTAGCTGATGATTGAATTTTTCTTTAAAATATATGAGCCGCGTCATGACAAAACCAACATAATGGGTATGCGACCAGCATGGATCCAGACCAGCCTGCGCATCCGTGCAGTCTGATCAGGATCCATGCTGTTCGCTTACCAACTCTATTACAAGTAGAGAAACTGATAGCGAACAGCATGGATCCTGATCAGACTGCGCGGATGCGCAGGCTGGTCTGAATCCATGCTGGTCGCAAACCAATTATGTTGGTTTTGTCGTGACGCGGCTCATATATATTTTTGCTAAATGTTTAATTACATGTGTGTTTGTTCTGACGGTTATTCAAACAATTCATTTTAACAGTTATTTTCATTTGTTTAGTTTTCAACCTTTCATACTCTTTTTTATTACTAACATACATTATGTAGTTTGACATACTAGTGTGTATATGTAACATTCACGTATTGTTTATATACTCGTGTGTATTACTAACATGTACTGAAGCTTACGTACTTTATCTATTGTTTTCATTTACGTTAACTTACGTTACATATTTACTAGTAGTTTACGTAACATCTGCACCGCTTACATTTTCATGTAGTTTACGTTACATCTTCGTTACTTATATTAACAAGTGCGTTAACATTGTATCGTCATTCTCTATATTTTCATGTAGTTTACGTTACATCTACGTTACTTTTATTAACAAGTCAAATAAAATTGTATCGTCATTCTCTATTTTTTCATGTAGATTACGTTACATCTTCGTAACGTATATTAACAAGTCCGTTAACATTGTATCGTCATCCTCTATATTTTCATGTAGTTTACGTTACATCTTCGTTACTTTTATTAACAATTGCATTAACATTGTATCGTCATTCTCTATTTTTGTCATGTAGTTACATCTTCGTTACTTATACGAACAAGTGCGTAGTTTACGTTGCATCTTCGTTACTTATATTAACAAGTGCGTTAACATTGTATCGTCATTCTTTATATTTCCATGTAGTTTAAGTTACATCTTCGTTACTTTTATAAACAAGTGCATTAATATTTTATCGTCATTCTCTACATTTTCATGTAGTTTACGTTACATCTACATTGCTTTTAGTTTCATTCAGTTTACATTCATTACATATTTCTTAAAGCTTATATGTACATTTATTTCATGCTTTCCAGTGTTTTATTGTAATATATCAGATGATTATATTCTGATAAACCACTAGTGAAATTTATAAAATATAATTTTCACTGTAGCCGGACTATATCTGAATGCGGATGAAAAGAAAATCATAACTAAATGAAATAACAAGCAGAAATAATTGCCGTCATGCGTAAATTTTGCTTCTTTAGGAAAAGAAAAGTCGATGTCATCATACATCATGTAAAAATGTAACAAAATTAGAGAAAATTAACAGAACTATATTTCAAAATTGATGATGTGACGTCATGATATGATGACGTCACATAGGAGAATGTGTGACGTTACGCGGCAAAATCAGTAAAAATATACCTAAAATCCCTTAAAAAGCATAAAATAAAAAGAAAATTTATTTGTTTTATATATAAGATTGAAATATATTTCATTCGTGAACACCAGCTATTATATTTTCACTCGTGGCTACGCCACTCGTGAAAATATTGCATCTGGTGTTCACTCAGTGAAATTATATTTCAATCTTACATGCAAAACAAACAAATATCCTCTATGTAATTTATGTTTTATCCGTATTGCTTATAGTTACATGTAATTTACATAACAACTGCTTTGCTTACATTTCATAAAGGTTTTCGTGACTCCATTGATTATATTTTCATATCTATAATTTTCATATTTTCATAAAGTTTACGTTACATCCGTACTGCTTATATGTTTATGTAATTTACATAACATCTGTATTGCTTACATTTTCATAAAGTTTTCGTTACTTCGACAAGGTTAATTGTTAAGGTTAATCTACGTTACATCTATATTGCTTATATTTACAGGTAGTTTACGTTACAGCTAAATGGCTTTTATTTACATGTAGTTTTCGTTACATCGCAATTGATTGTATTTTAAAGGTTATTTACGTTACATCTTTATTGATGATATATGTTGAGGTAATTTACGTTACATCTATATTGCTTGTATTTACAGGTTGTTTACGTTACATCTCCATTGATCTTATTGTGAAGTAATTTACGTTACATCTATATTGCCTATATTTACAGGTAGTTTACGTTACCGCTACATTGCCGTATTTAATACTAACCATTCTACTGATCCGAGGATGTCTCCTGCCAGGCGCTATTGACGGAATCAAATATTTTATCACTCCAAATGTAGAGAGATTAAATGATCCGCAGGTAGGCTGTCATAATTCAGATTTATAAATAATATGTCATGTTTCAGGATTTGGTGTACCTGCACGTGTATGTGTGTGTAGCGATAGTTCATACGTGCTTGCGCGCGTTGGCACAATACAAAAAATGCAGTAATACTGTTACTTATTGTTGCACTTTGCATTTTAGATGTAATGAGTCAATAGTTAAATCATTCAATGTCTCTTGGCAAAATGCGTTTTCAAATTTTTATTTGGCAATATACATTTGTCATAAGGCAAGAAGTATGTGTGGAGCAATAATGAAATAACTCAACACATGGTTGAAAAGCAACAGCATGCACGTATTGCCTGTTATCCCCTTCCACAGGATATTCCCTTCAAAAGGATATCTCTTCCACTAGATATACCCTACTACTGGATATCACCTTCAACAGGATATCCCCTCCACATCATAGCCCGTTCGAAATGATATCCATCCCCTTCCACACGATATTCCCTTCCATTGGATATCTCTTTCACTGGATATCCTTTTTCCACAGGATATCATCTTACACAGGATTTTCCCATCCACAGATTATCCTATTCCAAATAATATCATTTTCCACTGGATATCCTTTTTTACATGGAAATCTCTTTCTTCCAGTACAGGATATCTTCTACGTGGTACACACACAGAATATGTCCATTAACAGGATATACGCAAACGATAATAGAGTTACCTTATCTACAAATTTATTGTCGCAGCTATCATTGATAAGAAAATTTCAAAGTATTAAACAAAAGTTAGGTACTGATACACCTATAGATATATCAATAAACTTGATATTTAATGCGGAAAAACCTCTTAACTGTAACCACAAATTTGATTGTTTTCCCTCGGCTAATTTGTTTATTGTTATAACTGCTTTTCTCAGTAGTTTTGCTGCAGGCGGTAATTTATTCCTGGCAAAAACCGGCATGTTCAGCACCACGGATTGCAGTTCTGCGGTTAATTTTTTGGTGTAATATCGTACTGATACACCGTTCTGGTAATGACACCATGCTAGTGTAAATGACGAGTTCGCTTGCCCTTTTTGCACCCTTAGGATTATGTCTGTGATACTGTTTAGTTGTTTCTGTGTTGTTTTTTTTGTCGTCTGATGGTTTTCAACTATCAGTGATTTATATTGCATCGGCTACTTATTTGCAATTTGTAAGGGCATTATTTTTTATAATAAATAAGATGCCAAATATTATTTCAAACTGTTTTGCTTGATGCAAATGTCTCATATAATATTTGCATAATACTTCTTAATAACATACTTTACATGACTTAGCTGGTCAGACATGCGAGGATTGTTTGATAAATTCGTGGAAATCACGTCTTGATTTTATATTTAATTGCAGAAAATCATGAAATTAAACAGAAATACATAAAGTCTCTTTATCACCTTCTCTGCATAAATAGAGTAAATATTACTAGTACTCAAACGAGTGTCCAGTTTTTCGTCTCTAAAGCAATTTATATAAAGAACATTGCCTTAGCTCGATTGTGATTAATGTATAATTGGAGCTATTTAATGCCGCGTCAAAATGGCGGGAATTTCTCTAATGTTTGGGTGACGTCATGACATCATTTCCTGAAAGTCAAAAAGTGAGAAAAGTGTTCAGACCCGAACCCGGGAACCCAAAAACACCTTTCGGCGGCTGTACCGACTGAGCTCACACAACTTCATCTCTAAAAAGTGAACAGTTCTGAACATTGACACGAATTTATCGAACAATCCTCGTTTTTTTCGGCATCAGGAATCGGCGTGAATTGTTGATGGCTGGTAATGTTTTAAGAAACTTCAGAATATTTTGCTACGTCAAATATCCTTTGACTTAGAGATTGCATGCAGAAAAAATGCCCGCAATTGCCCTGCCTTATTTGTTTCGCTTATTAGCGCACTCTGGTGACACAATTCAGGCAAAACTAATTCGTTTGTACATACACGTGAGTGACATGAATAATTCACTCATTCTATAGAAGGATATTGGTATGCAGTATTGTCTACTTATCAATACTGACAAGTATATTGTACAAGATGAGTAAACCGGAGGTGAATGTTTGATAGCATAATATAACTTTATTCAACTCGTGCAATAAATTCAGTATTGAACTTATACTCATTCAATATCCTCTATATCCGCCACGATAACTTGGCGATGAACATGTATGTGTTATTGCCAATAAAATATTTCATTTGACATTTTGTTGGAATAAAAAATGTAATGTTATAAAAAAATCATATGTATTTCTAGGTATGGATAGATGCAGCGGTACAGATCATGTTTTCAATTGGTGCAGGGTTTGGCACGCATATAGCATATGCTAGTCATAATAAATTCAACAATAATTGTTACCAGTAAGTCTTTTACAATCATTCAGATGCGGCTTATCAGGCTTTTGAAATAGACTTCCTGGATGTATCCCTTGGATACTTTATCACCAAATGGAATGAAATTCCAAAGTTTTGTATTTAAATGTCTTTCTCTATACATCTGTTAATTAATAAAATTTATATATTTTAGTTCGTTGTACAGATATCTTCGTCAGTTTTACTGGTGCTTTTACTTTATATTTGCGCACTACCTCAACATATTTAATTTAGAAAAAAAGAAGATAAATATGTGATTTATAAAATTAATAGCAAACACCTTGATAAAGATTGGATTAACCCTAACAAAAGTCAAAGGGATAGAAACTAGACTGTGGCGAATTCTATTACAGTTGAAAAAAGTGAATGAAAAGTGTTTGGTGTTTAAATGTATCTTAATCATTCTGATGAAAGTGTCTCTTTGAGACATAAATTTCTTTACAAATCTAATTTATTTTTTATTTTTTCATTTGAAGATACGCTTCCCAAAAGAAGTAATCTTATTATTTATTAACGACGTTTATTAAATGAATAGAGAATACCATGCAAGTGTCTGATATAACAAAATTTATCAGGCAAGACTAAGAAAAAGAAAAAGAACCAGCCTCTGCCGAGCCAATCATTTTTTGTGCCGAGCCTGATATTTTTTATAATATATCATACACTTGTTTTGTATTCTATTCATCACGATTGCAATTTTGATATGCGTTTCTTTCTGAAAATTTCAAAGGAAAGGAAAAACCTGTAAAAATGTAACGGCACGATAAAAGATGTAATTCATAACTTTCAGTATTAATTAACTTACAATTTAGATAAAAGTTTATTAACATGTTCAATGATTTTTTTAATCACGGAGTTTTTGAAAGAAAAACACAACAACAATATTATCTTGATATTTTTCAGTGATTGTTTATTTACGGCGGCGGTTAACAGTTTCACGAGCATATTTTCCGGTTTTGTCGTATTCTCGTACCTTGGATACATGGCTGACAGACAACAGAAAGATATAGATCAAGTCGCACAGGAAGGTAACTGCTAAATATTCTATGCTTTTATTCATTCTTTAGTCTTTGTCCTACTTTTCAGTCCAGTCTAAATCCCCTGAAAATATGTGACTGTCTATCCCGCATAAACCCCCCGTTAAAAAAAGTTTTAGTACAAAAATATGATAAACTAGATCAACGAGGAAAGGCGGCGTTCAATGACCGCAACCCATAAACAACCCAGCAACAAGAACCAATGGCAAGGTGCCCAGGCGGACCCAAAGCAAAAACAGGACAGGGCACAAGGCAGAGCACGAACAGGCTAATCACTAAAATGATAAATTATTTGTAACTGATGAGGAATTCAAAGAAAACAAATAAATGATTGAATAATAGGATGTAATTTGTAACTGATAACGAATTCAAAGAAAACATAATAAGTGTCACGTATATCTGGATAAACGCCTACGTGTGCCTATGAAAAGTAGGTCAACGACTCAAGTAAAAATACTGAAACATCTCAAACAGCTGAAATCGCTTCATGTTGCTCATTTTGAACTGTTAAAATAGGTCTCTTTTTTCCTATTTAAGCGTCTTACTACTTCGGAATCAATAAAAAATAGATTAAAAATAATAATATAATAATAAAAGATAAAAAAAAGCAAAACCGAAACAATTTTGTACCGCTTTTCTGCGGCTTTATTGCCTTGTATGAATAAGGTTTTAAATATCCCACAGCATTATGTATTCATAAAAGTTTAAGCATGAGAACGAGGGAGTCTGGCTATGATACTGATCTTAATCCTAATATTACCGAAGAATTACATAAATATCTAAGACTTGCATTTAACATTATTTAATATTTTAAGAGAACACGTAAAACGTCTGATATACTCTGTGCATGCGCAGGTGCAACTTTGTTACACGTATTTGTTTTAAACTGGCTTTTAACGAGAGTAGCTTTTTGTTACTTTACGCGCTATTTTTCAAGATTAGAACAGCTGATTAATAAAAGATTAACGTGTCTCGCCTTTTAAACAATGAGTGACAAAGTCAAATAATGCAAGATAATTTACCTGGCATTGATAGTGTGTTTACCTGACACGATATAAATGCCAAGAAAACAGAATCTGTGTCAATAAATTGGAAGTCAAAGAGGAAATAATTTGGAAACAACGTGTGCAACAATGCGCGCCAAGATATAATTTGGTAGAATGTTATTTATGAGAAATTATCAAAGAATGAACAGTCCTTGAGCGATTTACAAAAGTTTGATTTTAGTATAATCAACTTAACTTTCAACCGTGGTTTCATGAAAAAAAGAAACATTTGTAAAGTCTTTTTTAATAATCGTCCTTAAAATAGTTTAAGCTGATTACAATTATATGTTCTATCTATTATAGTTTTTGATCAAAACCCAAAATTTAGTAAAATTTTAAAATTCTTAACCCTTTTAAATTTAAAAAAATCGTTTTATTATTTAAAAGCGATTAAATTTTTATTTTTTGTGCCAAAAGGGCATACAACGCGACAGTAGAAATTTCCCAAATGTTGTTGTCAGTTATTAAAAAAATACGCTTCCCTTACATAAATTACACTCTAATTATATATGTGTGTGTCTATTCTGACTGTCCTCTGGATATGTTAAGTGGTTAATGATGAAGGGACTTAATGATATATTCTATGGAATGATGGTTTCTTTTCTATCTCCGGCAGATCCGCCAACATTTAGGGAACTTTAGATTGATAATTGAAGTGTTTGATTCAAATGTTTTTAGTGTTGAGGATTAAACACCACTTAAGCCGGTGCTTTGGGGGGGGGTGAGTCATGAGAGATGTCGCATTGGAACATTTGTCTCTTATGACAGACGCAGGTATACCGAGTCTGCAAATTTCAACATTTGCTTATTTTTATTGTTTGTCGAGAGATCTGTCCTGTTCGATTGTTCTCGATGCCCTTTTATATTGTTCTAATGTCTTTTTCTAGATTTTATAATGCCTTTTCAAGATTGTTCTAATGCCCTTTTTTCTATATTGATCTAATGCCTTTTCTATATTGTTCTAAAATGCCCTTTTTTCTATATTGATCTAATGCCTTTTTTATATTGTTCTCATGCCTTTTCTATATTGTTTCTAATGTCCTTTTCTAGGTTGTTATAATGCCCTTTTCAAGATTGTTCTAATGCCCTTTTTCTATATTGATCTAATGCCTTTTTTTATATTGTTCTAATGCCCTTTTCTATATTGTTCTAATGCCCCTTTCTATATTGATCTAATGCCTTTTTATATTGTTCTCATGCCCTTTCTATATTGTTCTAATGTCCTTTTCTAGATGTTATAATGCCCTTTTCAAGATTGTTCTAATGCCCTTTTTCTATATTGATCTAATGCCATTTTTTATATGTTTCTAATATGTCCCTTTCCTAATTATTCTAATGTCCTTCTCTAGATTATTCAATGCCTTTTCTAATTGTTTAATACCATTTTTTCTAAATTTTTCTAATCAATTAACAACGAGAAGATATCAGATGGCCTAGTTTAATAGAATGTTATTCGTCCCATTTTCAAGACTTTAAAAACTAGGAGATAGGGAATTTTGTTATTTTGAGATAGTTTCATTTTAGAAGTGCACCATCAAGGTGCAAAATATCAAACCAAATGAAATGCGCTAGAGATATACAAATCTTTAGTGTGAGAAAATGTTTTTGGCGAATAAATGAGACTATATATAAATAAAATGTTGTAAATGGTTCAAGGAAAGGGGGTTTGCACATGAAACGTGGAATATGTAAACAATTTTCTCATAACAATGTCAGTTTTGATAGCAGGTGTAAAATTATTATGAAATTTGTTTCAACTGGCTTTCATCGGGAACACCGTTTGTTGCATATTTAAATGGTTCAAAGGAATTTAATGTATACATCTTGCAAAAACATTCTGCATGTAATAAATGGGCTATTAAGGAACACAATATGGTTACGTTGATAAATTTCTCTAGAGAAATATCAAAGCTGTAAGCCTATGAGAGCTCGAAGATTTTGTCAAAGTGCCTTCAAAGGTTGTTTCACATTGTAGTTAAGAAGTGAAAATAAATTACAATCGGAAACGAAATGAAAGACATGTATTAACATTTTTCATTTGTTTTGTGTTTGTTTTTTTCTCTCTTTTTTTTTTTTGGGGGGGGGGGGGGGGTGGGGATGTGGGTGTTTTGTTTTTCGTTGTTGTATTTTGTGTGTTTCTGTATTTTTTTTCATTTTTTGTGTGTAGGTGGGTAGGAGTTGGGGACGGATTTCTTGTTTTGGAAAATTGCGTGGTGCTTTATAACTTTTTAACCTCCTGCTGTTAAAGATGTTTGATATTTGTCCTTACTGGCGCCGTCATGTCTTCAATTCTATCCAACGTGATTCTAAAATTGAGCCGCGTCATGACAAAACCAACATAATAGGTTTGTGACCAGCATGGATCCAGACCAGCCTGCGCATCCGCGCAATCTGATCAGGATCCATGATGTTCGCTTTCAGTTTCTCTACTTGTAATAGGGTTTGTAAGCATCCTTATCAGACTGCGCGGATGCGCAGGCTGGTCTGGATCCATGCTGGTCGCAAACCCATTATGTTGGTTTTGTCGTGACGCGGTTCAAATATGCAAGCCGGTGCAAGATTATAAATTATAAAAATGACAACAAAATTCGCAACAATTGCTTTGGATGAAAATGTTAACTTTGCTTTAAAATATATTCCCACGGTTATAAAAGCTTAAATGTTATCACCCGACAGGCAAAATTATTCATAACAATCTATATAAGAAATTGAAAGGATTAAATGTAAAATCCCTTTCCAGAAATATAAAAAATAAAAATGTAACCCCCATTTCTATTTAACCTGCAAAGATTAAATATTAAGATCAATACTCGTGATTCTGTATTATTTCATCTAAATATAAGAAAAAAAATAATACACGTTTAGATTTCTTTTTTTTTTTGTGAGTTTATCAAATCAAAAGTAATGACCATCCCCAGTAAACTTGAAAAAAGAAAACCGCAGCCTAGGGAAAGAATTTTTACCCTCGCCCTCGAAACAATGTCAGAGGGTCACCTGGGGTTTTTTTTTTCTTCGGGGAATTAAAAAAATTTCCCCTTTTGATCTAACGGTGGGGATGCGAAGAAAGTCTTTTAAAAATTTTTTAATCTTGAAAACCCTTGGGGGACAGACACAGATAATAAACAATCTACTTCCCCCCCTCCCCCACCATTTGTACAAAGAAACGAATACAGTTTATTTCTTTCCTTTCTTTAAAGGTTGCGAATTTAATCAGATTGCTTATGTAAGTTTGAGTCAATACAAAAAAGAAAAACCTGATATTTAAGTAAAAGTAAGTTACATTCGCCCCACCACACAGGCACGTGTTAAATCTAGAAAAAGAAGACAAATATAAAGTGAACATCTTAGCAGATTTATAGAGAAAATAATTTGTTTTAAACTGGCTTTTAATGAATATACCATTTATTTCTTTACGCGCTTATACTTATATCAGGGTCATAACAGCTGAAAGATAACCGTTTAAAATGTCAATGATCACCAATCCAACCAGACATTATAAATGTATATTGTGGTATTCGCCGTTAAATGTTAAAAATGTTGAATCCTGCTTAAACCGGTGCTAGGGAGAGGTGCATGTACGGTATCATGCAATTATCACTACCGTCTATGTGCATGCACAATCCATCACTACCGTCTATGTGCATGCACAATCCATCACTACCGTCTATGTGCATGCACAATCAAACAAAGCCTGAATCATTTTAATTTTGCCATTTTAGACGCATTTGAGAGATGATGTTTACCGTTATTTTGTTTATATAGCGCAAAATGAATGCCAAATGAACCGATATTTTCCTTCATTTATTAACAAACATAAGATCAAAAATGAAAATTTTGATATCAAACTGTGAAACAGTATATGCACAAGTATAAAATTTGGAAGATCTTATTCAGGAGAAATTATTTGTCGTTTTTCATTTATTAAAACACGAAAGGAGTCAGAGTCACTTGCATTTAATCTGAGCTTTATTTAAAAAGAAGCCATCTCAGACATAATTACTTGCATTATCTGATGTTATTTCATGAAATTATATTACAAGAAGAAACATTTCTAAAGTACTTTAATCGGCCCTAAAATATGAAAAACAAGATCAACAAGGAAGGGACGGCGTTAAATGACGCAATTCCCACACATGACTACTGCAAGGAGCCCAGCAGGACATCAAACAAAAACAGGTTAGGGCATAAGGCAAGGGTATGTCTTAGACAAGACTTATTTAGCTAACAGCAAACCGAAATATAAGGTTTATAGCGGCGTTTTTACATGCAAACAAACATACCGATAAAGGCTTGCGAAGTTTGTTTTTACATATTTTTGTACATTTAAGACTAAATTTACATGCCCTTGGAGCGATTTAAGTGGATTCCAATTGCTCTATAAAATTGGTTGATGTAACATCTCACCTAATACAGTACAATAATCATTCAAACATTTTATGAAGGTTTTGCAGTGTTTGTGTATAAAAATAAAATATATTGACTGGATAGCTACCAAACAGTAAAATTGAAGCAAACAAAAAAAAACGAAGTATTTTTCTGGATGTTCTTTTTAGGATTTTATTCTCCTAATTAAGACTGTTCACTGGTATGTTCTCAGTACAAGTATGCAAGAAAGAGAGTTCCCTAACCTAGCCACACTGTCACACGGATTTTGGAATACAGATGGAGTGTCAGGAAAATTGTAGTGTGTCTACAACCAATTTAATCGTTCTAGTAGTTCATTTAACTGCTGTGTATATTATAATTGTTTTAAAACTTCCTTGTTATTTGTAGTCATTTTATTAAATTGTTTTGTGTATTTTATCTGTAGACATTTATACATTTTCTAATGTTTTTTGTGTGCTGCTCTTTGAACCTCGCTTCTCCCGTTAACTAGATATCATGATTAAATTACATTTTTGTTCTTGTCATTGAAATATGCAATAAGATTTCGCGTGTGGCAATTTTATTTCAGAAACTTGGTATCATCTTGTGTCGTCTTGTTTTTTGCTTTCTGTAACAGAATTTAACTTAATAGTTTATTGCTCTTAGATGGTATATATAACTTTATGCAATTGGCTAGACTGTTATCAGAGTGGGATAATGCTAACCTTTGAGATATCTTTTCAATAATTTCAAGCTATCCTATATGTAGTGAATGATTTATTTCGAGATTGGTATTTAATCAGATTGAAAATATTTCAAAAATAGAGAAAACGTGAGAGGGATACCCCACGCAAGTGTAGGAAAATGCTGTCGGCTATTAAATGAGACAACATAAAACATAGTCGTAAAACATTCAAAAACAAACTTGATATCACATGAAATGAGCCGCGTCATGACAAAACCGACGTAATGCGATTGCGACCAGCATGGATCCAGACCAGCCTGCGCATCCGCGCAGTCTGATCAGGATCCATGCTGTTCGCTTACCAACTCTATTACAAGTAGAGAAACGGATAGCGAACAGCATGGATCCTGATCAGACTGCGCGGATGCGCAGGCTGGTCTGGATCCATGCTGGTCGCAAACGCACTACGTTGGTTTGGTCATGACGCGGCTTAAATGAATGTTTTGTATTCATTACTCGGTTAACAATATCGGTTTTGGTAGCAGGTGTAAAATTATTATGAGATATGTTTGCATATTTAATGCTTCAAAGCAGTATAAAATAAATATTTTTTTTAATTACTGTCTGCTTTTGAAAGATGGACTGCCAAGCTACGTGGGATTATAAATATACAGTTTCTTTTGATAAGTTTTTCGTATGAATTTAATTTGAAATAGCATACTATAGTCTGAGGAGTTAGATGATGAGGTGACCATTTTTTTCAATAAATGTGAATAAAATATATAAATATCAAAAGGTGATAGAACAAATTGTTAACCCGAGACAAGTGATACAATGCCTCGGTTGACATTAACTTCTATTAAAACGAACAAATTTATTTGTTTAATTCTTTGAACCGTGCTTCTATCTTTAACTAGATATACTGACAGTTATTTACACTTTTTCTTGTTATTGCAATCAGCAATAAGGTTACATGCATGGCAATTTTATTTCCAACGCTTGCTATTACCTTTTGTCCCTTTTGCCTTCTGAAACTGGCTTTAGGATATGGGTTTATTGTTCTTAGATGGTGAATATTGCTTTTAATTATCCCATTCTCTAGACCTTTATCAGAGTTGAATATCGCTAACTTTTGAGATATATTTTCAATGATACAGAGATGTTTGATATGTAAGAAAAAGCTTTATTTCAAGATTGAGATAAATCTAATCAGTTTAAAGATATTTCAGAAATAATTAAACTTTAGATGGATACAGCTTGTAACTGTGAGAAAAAGCTTTCGGCTATAAAACGAGACAAAATAAAGCATAGTCTAAAAAGATTTAAAGAAACTTTATACCCTATTCATGTAATGAATGATTTTTTGTAACATTACTTAGTTTGATAGCAGGTGTAAAATTATTTTGAATTATGTTTGAATATTTAATGCTTTAAAGCAGTATAAAATAAATATTTTTTTTGATTACTGTCTGCTTGTGAAAGATGGACTGCGAAACTACGTGGGATTATAAATATACAGTTGCCTTTGGTAGTATAACATGTTTTTCGCGGAGATTTAATTAGAAATGAAATGCGAAAGCTGAAATCGGAGAATTAGTTTTGAGAGCTTGATGATTCTGTGACCGCTAAGACCTGTCTGAAATTACCGATGTCATAATAAATAATTGATTTGACCAAATAACCACATTCTAAACACACTCCAAATCAGTTTTCTTTTTCCTAACTCATTTTTGCACTTACCTTTCTGAAGTAATTTCTATTCGAAGTACATTGCTGAAACGTTAGACCGTCTTTGTTAAAAAATATGTATGTAAAATTACCTCCTAGGAACCTTAGCAACTTGTATTCATTCGGACCTGATTGTGTTTACCCTAAGGCTGCTGCAACTAAAAGGGATATGATTTTGCCACCAGCATAGAACCCGGTCAGACTGCATGCTTATTGACATCTGTAATAGCTTGATATTAATCAAAGCACAGAAGGCGCTGAATTTGTTTGGGTCTCAGAATGTCAGAAAGGTTAAGGTTGTGAGATTATAAACCAATTTGTTTTTGTATAGTGCCACCAATGCTTTCCAGTGTTTTAACTGTAGTAAATTGACTATAAGACTTATTGCAACACTGATATTCAATTTAATGTGTATTTGACTTAAACAATTTAAATATAATTGACTTGTCTTAACTGGGATTTGAACTCCAGACCTTTCGATTCCTAAGCGAGCGTGCAAACCCCTTTGCCACGGTGTGAAGTTATATATAAACGGCCTGAAGAAAACCATATCATTCTAAATTAGGGTTTGTAAAACTTATTATTTCGACGCTAAACCTGTTTAACATAGATGTAAATAATCATGGAGCTTACTATAAGCATGTACATTTGTTTATCACACACCCGTGCCGATTTTGCGACTCCGTAAAAATGGTATTGCACGGCCGTGCATATATTTTGACGTGACGTCATTAGCGTTATACAAACATAGTGTAAAGACGCGCTAAATGTTAGCGTTATACTATAGGCGCGTCAATGAAAAATGACTCTTATTTCACTTTAAACGGTATTTATTTTGGGTATGTGATAAATAGAATATTAAATTCGTGTAAGTTCATAACTGAATTTATTGCACTCGTTGAATAAAATAATATTATGCTCGCCAGAGGCTCGCATAATATAATTTTATTCAACTCGTGCAATAAATTCAGTATTGAACTTACACTCATTCAATATCCTCTATATATCTATAAAGAATAAAACTTTATTACATGCTATTCAGTGGTTTATAGAAATATATCAGTGATATAAAACTGGTAATTTCACTGTTTGAAACAGTGAAATTACCACTTTGATAATTTCACTGTTTTGAATTTAAGCCCCTTACGTTGTTTCAGTTAAATACCAGCGTTCACAGAACTGGGTACCAACTTAATGACGTGACGTCGTAAATGACGTCACGTGGCATTATTATTTGGCGCGCTTTTCATTCAGTATTAGGTAAAATGTCTTTTTAAAACGTTTCATTGCATGTAATAAAAAGAAAATTTGTTTAGTTTAGTGTGAGATCGAAATATATTTCACCTTGTGAACACCAAAAGTTCATATTTCACTCGTGGCTGCGCCACTCGTGAAATACACCTTTTGGTGCTCACTCGGTGAAATATATTCCGATCTTACACTAAACTAAACAAATATCCTCTATATATTAGAAATCTTCGACTATTCGGGAACTATTTTGCTTGAAAATTAATGCGCCTGTCATTTGACAATCTTTACGCAGTGATCTCCCCTGAATTTTTCGGCGTTAGTGTGCATATAAAGGGAAGTAACTGCTTTAAAAAAGCGGACTACTTTCGGCATTTGCAATTAACAGCATCAGGGTCTGAAATTTCGCTACCATTATTTGTTTGGTCTGACGACCCAAACAAATAAAAATCCATAAACTTTAGAGGAATGTTTCAAATTCAAAGATTGACAAATTAATTTCATTTAATAAATTCAACAGGTCAAGATTAAAGAAATTCTCAGGGTTATAAAGCTGTGAAATGATGTTTTATGATTAATTTTAAAATTCTCAACAGGCAAAATAATATATAAAGAGAACAGGAAAGCTTGAATGAGAATATCTTCGAGCAAATTCACAAGATAATGTTCGAAGTCTTTGTTTCTATTGACCAAAATATGCTTAAGGGATTGAAATCATTCGTTTCTGTTGACCACAATGTGCTTACGGTATACATGATTGATGGGTATATCTATGTTTATTTGCTTTTATTTGAATAATTACCGACGGTAATATCATATTATTTGATTTGCTTTCATTTCATAAAATGTCATAATATGTCTATAGTTAAAAAAAATTATAGTCTCTAAAACAAAGTGTATCAAGTTTGTTTGTCTTTAAGGAATTGACAACAGGTTTTTGCTAGTAATATTTTGATAGAGATGCTAAATAGATGTGAGAAAATGTTTTTAATAGTTGAATATTTCAAGAAAACACATATCAGTAGAGGAGATTTAAACATTGTTTTGCTAACTATATTAGAATTGTTTAAGAGGGTGTCAAATGATAATCTTATTATAATGCAGCGTTTATGTCAAAGCATTGTGTCACATGCCACCGGACGCTTCTATGAGCCAAATCCATGTCTCATAACGTGTTTCTTTTTTTTAAATAACAACCGTACAGTATTAATTCATATGTTTAATAACTTGGAACCAATGGTTTGTCTCTTTCTTCAAAATACAGTTTTAAAGATATACTATGCTCATATTTAATTTTATATCAGAAAATATTTATAACTGCTTCACAGTCTCTTTCACACAAAGTAGATATGTTACGTTAAGAACATTGCAAACACGCTATAGGTGGTCGCAATATAAATGCATAGTGTCGTTTTTTTAATAAAAGGACCCACTTTACTTGTTCCGTATGAGGGAACACGGCTTCCAATGCATAGTTTATTTATAATTTCAGTCAAATTAGACATATTCAGAAAGAATTTCATAGATTTCAATAAATTTTCGTGATTAAGATATTTTACTCAATGATGAGCATAGTATATCTTTAATATTAAAAGAATTGCGTGTAAAAAGAAACATTTAGGTTTAAGAACGATATTTCATACAAATTACTTGGAAGAATTTGCGCCTAGTCTGAGAAAAAAAATAATGTGAGCAGGTGTAACATTGTTTTAAATATTTGTTTTAAACTGGCTTTTAACGAGAGTAACATTTGTTACTTTACGTTAGCATACGTGTCAAGGTTATAACAGTTAAAAGGGAAGAGTTAAATGTGTCACACCGTTTAAACAATGAGTGGCATGCCAAAATATACAAAATTGTTTGCACTATTTCACATGGTATTTAGTCTTTATACCCAATGCAAAAAGAATGTCTATAACCGAATTTCTCCAT
Organism: Ruditapes philippinarum; assembly: GCF_026571515.1. Classification (NCBI taxonomy): domain Eukaryota; kingdom Metazoa; phylum Mollusca; class Bivalvia; order Venerida; family Veneridae; genus Ruditapes; species Ruditapes philippinarum. The sequence goes on along the minus strand of NW_026866886.1, from coordinate 21,502 downwards.
TGATGATTTGAGTCTTTGTCCTACTTTTACGTCTAATGAGGAGGGTAAAAGCTGTACTTTCTGTGTGTCTAATTCTCATAAACTGTCTGCAACATTTTTTATTTCATAATTTATTCATTTTTTGGATAAAATCTAGCGCGCATTTGAAAAGTTGGTCAACGACTAAATTTAGTTAATCATTTTTAAAACAGTGGCAACGAATTAAATGCGATGTATTTAAAATGCCGACAGGAATACCCTGATACGGCACCGTCCAAGCACCCTAGTACCGGCACCGTCCAAGCACCCTAGCACCGGCACCGACCAAGCACCCTAGCACCGGCACCGACCAAGCACCCTAGCACCGGCAATGTCCAACAACCCTAGCACCGGTTTAAGCAAAAATAATATTAAAATATAAAATTTTGAATTTTTGATCTATGAAACTTTCGCAGATATGTTCAAACGGCAATTATAATGGAAACTTCAATACTTCAAAATAAAGTGGTTTGCCATTAACGAATACGTCGTAAGCTTAGAGCTTTAATAATTGCCAAAAAAACGAAAATGACGGAAGCAAAGTGATAAACGGTAAGAAGAATATATATGATTTTCTGCGTGTAGGTTTTTTTATTAAACAATCGGTAATTTTAAATTCCTTCTGTGTTCACTGGTGTATAGTTAAAATATACAGTGCAAGACTGCGTGTTTCATACTTGCAGCAAAACAAATTATTGAGCTCGAAAGATATTTTCATGTTTTGTTTTTATGGAGGTCTATTAACTTTAACGTAGTTCACATTTTTTATTTTTTTCGTCGTTTTTTTATAATTAATGTCAAAGTTCTATAAAAGTAAAGGTCCATTATTTACTTTGAGAATGCTATATTTTAATTTTGGTGAGTTTATAATGTTGTAAATTATAACAAATTAAAAAAAAGATCTTTTGGCAAAGAAATAGGACAAACATTCCTTAATAGATTCAATATAAACTTGATAAAAAGATCGTTTATAAGCAGCTGTAAAATCACATTGATAGTTATGAATAAACTAATTTCTATTGCAATTCTTTTGGAGTATTCGAAAAAGGCACCTGGTTATAAGATATAGTTTTTGATATTTCCGTGCCTAGAACAATAAATATCATCAACCCAGAAAAGCACAGTGAAATAAGAAATGATAAAAAAAAGGTTTGAAGCATATAGGTTTTCAACAAAAAATTATCCTATTACTTCATATTCCGTCTCTGTTCATCGGTAGCCTTTAATGTTTTCTAAATGTTGGCTTTTAAAAATCTGGAAAAAGTGTAATCCCTCGGGTGCATTAAAAACAGCAAAATTACATGAAAAGTGTTTATATTAGTATTGAAAATATTAAGAGGATATTTAAATAACATTTTTAGTTGCGCCGACCTTTCTTTAATTGCTACGGGTATAAGTTATAAAACCAATGGTTTTCAATCTTAAATGAGTAAATTTAGATTAAACTATATAGAACTGAATGATTGAATACCTCTGTATTCTTTTAGCAAGACTTTCCTTGCAGACATAGACAAATCATGAATGAAAACGATTTGATAAAGTTTTTATTTCAATAATGGTATCTAATCAAGAATCATAATGTCAAGAATAGGAGAAAAATCTTGGTTTAGATTGATGCAGTTGAAACGTGTGAGAAAATGCCTTTGGCAAAGAACTGAGACAAAATAAATAAAACATGTTCACAAAAGATTTAAACAAAAGTTGATAACTCTTAAAATAAATAATGTATCAACAGTAGCCCGGATAACAATATCGGTTTTAAATACAGGTGTAAAATTATTATGAAAATTGTTTAAACTGGTTTTGCGATGGGAACGCCGTTTGTTAGCTTGTTTTATGGTTGAAAGAAATGGAAGATAAACATAGCTTGTTTATCGTCTGCAACTGATGGATGAACTGCCAAGGTATGCAGATAAAAGAACAAAACACCGACTTTGAGAAATTTCACGAATTTTGCGTGTGAATATCTTTGGAAAACATGTACATAATCATATAAATGACGGAAACGTGCAAGATAAATATTCCTCTGGGTATATCCAACGGTTACGCCATGTATATGTCCGTTACTAATATAATGTGTATAGCACACACTTACAAGGTTTTCCTACACGAGCAAAGTTAGAAAAGATTTGCCGTATAACGAAAGGTTTTTTTAACAGGAGCAAAGTTATAAAATATTTGCCATATAACGATGGTTTTTCTATAATACGAGCAAAGTTAGAAAAAAATTGCCATGTTACGAGGTTTTTTTATAACACGCGCAAAGTTAGAAAGGATTTGCCATATAATCAAGGTTTTTTTTTATAACACGAGCAAAGCATAAATAGAGGATATTGAATGAGTGTAAGTTCAATACTGAATTTATTGCACGAGTTGAATAAAATTATATTATGCGAGCCTCTGGCGAGCATAATATTATTTTATTCATCGAGTACAATAAATTCAGTAATGAACTTACACGAATTTAATATTCTATTTATCACATACCCAAAATAAAGACCGTTTAAAGTGAAATAAGAGTCATTTTTCATTGACGCGCCTATAGTTTAACGCTAATATTTAGCGCGTCTTTACATTATATTTGTATAACGCTTATGACGTCACGTCAAAATATATGCACGGCCGTGCAATACCATATTTACGGAGTCGCAAAATCGGCACGGGAGTGTGATAAAACGATTTACCATACAACGAAGTTTTTTTAACACGAGCAAAGTTAGAAGAGATTGCCATATAACGATTTTGATAACAAAAGCAAAGAATAAAAAGATTTGCCATACAACGAAGTTTTTTTATAACACGAGCAAAGTTAGAAAATATCTATGCCATATAACGAGGGTTTTTTTAACAAGAGCTCAGTAACAAAAGATTTGCCAAATAACGAGGGTTTTTTAACATGAGCAAAGTTAGAAAATATTGCCATATAACTTTATTAGCGTATGTATGACATGCAAACTACCCGAAATAGATTTGCTGACCATCACCTAATTTTACTGTACCTGAAATTACAATTTTTAATAGAAATTATACTATAATATTGAAAGTTGTGTGTACATTATCTTTGATATCTATACACAAAATATTTACTGTGACCAATTCACCACTTCTAAAGCAACATTATCACTCTAGGTTTCTTTTTATTGTTCTTGGACTTTTGCATGGTTGTCTAAAAGTTTCCAATAAAGGTTTGGCAATATAAATCTGCTGTTAAAGGATGAGTTAGTCAGAAAATTATAAATCCTCATTTAATGATAACTCCGATAAAATTACGTATACAGCCTTTTCCAAATGAATCCAAAAGAATATTTCTCTCCTCCCCAGTGAAGAAAAGTCTCAGACAATATCTAAATGTTTAAAAGTATAAATATTTTGACAATTTCTTTCAGGGCCAGGACTGGTTTTCATTGTATACCCAGAAGCCATTGCGACACTTCCAGGATCTACAGCATGGGCGATTATTTTTTTCCTCATGTTAATAACACTTGGAATGGATAGTGCGGTTTGTATTTTTTCTATACTTGTATTTTTAGATTTTGTTAAATACTTAAGTAAGATGCGCGTATGCTTAAAGGCCCGTTATGTCTAAGAAATGCCTTTATTTTTGTTTCCCAAAAGCTCCTTATTTTTGGTGTCCTTTTAAAGTTTCAAAAAGTTACTCATTTGCCAATTACCAAATTTATCGTTCGCTTCTGTTGCTTTTTGCCAATTAGTGCAGTTATAGTGATTTTTTTATTTTCTATGGAAGTCAAAATACTACTTTGTTTACATTTTGATAGTTATATGACAAGTAATTTCATATCTTCAGGTAAATATTAATCTAACATGCGTGTCAAGTGCGTTGTTTATAAAGAACAAACAAAATATTCGTTTAGGCATAATGTGACTTTAAAAGAATAAAACTTGTTGAAAATTTAAATCTTATAAATATTGAAATTATTTTCATATATTGTATTCCACCAATTTATATTTGCAGTTTGGTGGGTTAGAATCCCCATTGACTGGACTGTCGGACAGTTTTTATCGTGTGTTTAAAAACAAATATTACCGTGAAGTATTAACTTTGGTTGTCATAGCGACGGCTTTCTTTTTCTCCATTCCATGCAATACTTGGGTAAGTCCAATCTTATTGGCTAAGATTATTTATAAAATTGTATGTTTCTTTGATTTAGAGTCTTGAAAGACGGATAAGTGCCGTCATTTTAAAATAAGCGCTAATGGCGGAATGATATATGACCATGCGATGTGGTTTACCCGTCATCCAATTGGTTTATACAGAATCTATTTTAGCTCGATTGTCTCGGAATCTATAAGCTTATAGACACACTTTCGAATCCGTTTTCGGAACCAACCAGTACTGAGCAATGAGTGTTAAGTTTCTTGCCAAAAAAGGAAACAACAACTTTCGCATGAGGGGTTTGAACCCATGCGGCTAGTCATCATTAGGTAACTAGTCCGACGCGTTTACCATTTTGCCGCCATTTACTGTATGACTTTATTTGATCATCCGCCCACATTTATACATATTTTTTGTATGCAAAATATATCTGATCATTTTGTATAAATACTCAAACTTTTTATAAATAAAAATAAGTAAGATTTTCATATGAATAGAAAATTTCGAATGCATATTTAAAATTCAATAACAATTTGTCAATTTTGATAAAACATTGATAAGCGCATGCTCTGTCAAGGCATTTTATTCCCAAAATATTTGTTTTCTAAAATTTCAGGGTGGAATGTATGTGTTTAAAATACTGGATAATTTTGCTGCTGGTACTAGTATAGTTTTCACAGTTCTGTGCCAGGTGGTCGCCGTCTCTTGGTTCTATGGTAGGTTACTATTGTACTTATATCAAATGTTTCTTGGTGGAATACAGGGTTTGTCAGCGAGATTACCTGTTAGGATTTGTATCACTCACTGCTTATGCCTCACTGTATATCACTTACTGCCTATCCCTTGACGCATATCAATCAATTTATACCACTCATTGCACTTACTCACTGTATATCGCTTACTGCCTATCCCTTGACGCATATCAATCAATTTATACCACTCATTGCAAGTTACTCACTGTATTTCACTTACTGCCTATCCCTTGACGCATATCAATCAATTTATACCACTCATTGCACGTAACTCACTGTATATCGCTTACTGCCTATCCCTTGACGCATATCAATCAATTTATACCACTCATTGCACGTAACTCACTGTATATCACCTACTGCCTATCCCTTGACGCATATCAATCAATTTATACCACTCATTGCACGTAACTCACTGTATATCACTTACTGCCTATCCCTTGACGCATATCAATCAATTTATACCACTCATTGCACTTTACTCAAAGTATATCACTTACTGCCTATCCCTTGACGCATATCAATCAATTTATACCAATCATTGCACATAACTCACTGTATATCACTTACTACAATCATTGATCATAACTCACCGTATATCACTCATAGTACATTTCTCACTTTACACGACTCGCTGTTTATCACTCACCGCAATCATTGAACATAACTCACTGTTTAATGTATATCACTCACTGTATATCGCTTATAGCACAATACTCACTGCAAACCACTCACTGTATATATACTCACTGTATATCACTCACCGCAATCATTACACATAAGTCACTGAATATTACTATTTGCACATTACTTAACGCACACTGTTCAATGTATATCAATTATATATACATCATTCAGTGTATATCACTTGCTGCATATCACATACTATATTTCACTCACTTCATATCACTTATTGTATATAACTTACAGTATTTCACTCACTATATATACCACCCACATAACATTCTGTATGTCACTCACTATATGTCACATATTGCGCACCACTTACTTTCAAATACATTAACACGACTGTCCTTATGCACAGAGCCTAATTTTATATAATAAAAAAATCAATCATTAGAAAATTTAATACACTGAGAAAAAAGATGTCAATGTCAGTGTCAAGATTATACCAATTTAAAATGGATGTTTTGACTAAAAACTTTCATTCAAAATTATCACACAGCAGAGAAACGTAAGACACAAATGAGCCGCGTCACAACAAAACCAACATATGGATGCGCAAGCTGGTCTGGATCCATGCTGGTCGCAAACCCACTATGTTGGTTTTGTCATGACGCTGCTCAAATATAGTATTTATACATTACTGTGTTCTTTTACATCATTGAAATACAATTTACCGGTAGTCAGTGATTTTTTGTGAAAAGAAGATGAAAGGTTCACTCCATTTGCAGGATGTTTCGACGGTCATGTTAGCCTTTTTGTGCTTGCAGATTTATTTTTACGATTTCATATTTGCAGGTATTGACCAGTTTTGTAAAGATATAGATCAAATGATTGGTCATCTTCCTGGACTTTACTGGAGAATATGTTGGAAATATCTGAAACTAATCCTTTTGTACTAAAAATTTATTAATATTTAGAAAAATGATAAATTTGAGTCACATCATTGAAAACAAACGTAAGTGGTTTTGCGAAAAGATGGATTTCCCTACCAGCCTGGATGCGCAGTCATGATTAGGCCTTTTTCTGTTCGATTTTTTTACACAATTCTATTAAACAAGTAGAAAATAAAGCAAAGATGGATCCCCGGACTGCGCGGATAGTTGGTATGGCCTCATTTCCTTTGTTGAAAACCAATTATTTTTTTGAATGTTCAATTAATTCAGATATCATTTTACAGTATGTGGCATTGATACAGTCAAAAATGTCTTCCGAAACGAATTCTTGTTGTGATACTCTGTTCAAAGGGTTGACAATGCCACTGTCGCACAAGGCGTATGTTTTTCAGGATATTCAATAACACTAATTGCCAACCTAAACACCGTTGTTTTTATTTACGACAATAACAGTTACTGTCGTCTGCATCGCCTGTAAACGGAAGTGATGTATATAATGATAATTTAGAAATTGACCAATCGTTGCCTTTCAGATAATTGTAATCTCAAGCATTCTACATTACACACCGCTGGTATATCAAGGGTCTGCGCATAAGTACGTGTACCCGGATTATGCTAACGCCATTGGTTGGATGATTGCGTGCGCATCTATGAGCATCATACCATTGTATGCCATCTGCTATCTACTAAGAGCTAAGGGAACACTGAAAGAGGTAAATATGCAAATTAACCCCCAAACGCCGCTTGAATTGTGAAATGTATTGGACCTGCTTTCAATTTGGACTTGTTTCGTATAAGAACAAGCTTTGATGTCTAGGAATTTGTCTAAGAAGTTGGAACTAAGTTAAATGTTATCCTTATAGACAATCTTGACTTTATTTCTTTTACTTATTTATCAGTATGTTTTATCTATATACATGTTTGTTTGATATAGCAAAATGTGCAAGAGTGATCTTTTTTTTAGATCTCTATGTGGTCGCTATTTGACATATTGTTTGTTGATTTTTAAAGATTCTGTTGGGTTTTCTTTTTTTTTTTAATAATCTGTTACTATTTAAAAAATATATGGTACTTTTGTTATCTAGAGGATATCCCTTGGTATATCTCCGAAATGGGAGCATAAAGAAATAAAAGAAAAACGGGAAGTTAAAAGATTTAAGGTAAGTTGATTTTCTTCAATATGTTTTTGCACGAGTTTCACGCATATATTGCGGTTAAACTGGATTTTTTTCTTAAAATGTACGCTTTTTACAAAAGCTTTTTTAAGTAAGTTTTGTTTTAATTTTCTTATACTTTTTTATGAAAACTCTACATTTGTATCATTTCAGAGACAGCATTGGGTGTATATTTAAGTATTAACAATAAGCATTGGCTGAAGAGATGAAGGCCAACAAGTCCTATTGTTCAAGCAAATCCATGAGTTCTTAGAGAGGGACCAAGTTAAACTGTTCCTGATTTATCCATAACTTTGTTACTTCTATTGTACTACTATTACATGATTAGTCCATGATTTTACCAATGTTTTATTTTATTAGCATGTTAATTATGTCCGCAATTATAATGTTTGACTAGGAGTATCCTTGTTTGCCAGGAGATATTTTTAGAAATATTTGTATGTCCACAATGAAAGTGAATGAGTACTATGCTTTACTGTTTGGCACGAGACACTTTTTGGCAGACGACATTTGTGTACATGTGTTACATTATTGTATGATAATCCAGTGTGTTTATATGGAGATACAAGTTGAAAATTTTATTATTTTCTAGAATATGTGAGTAACCAAACAAACCAATTTCAAATCCATTGAAGTGTGTATTTGTGTCCGCAAATCAAATTGACAATTAAAATGATACATAAAAACTAATATTAATCAAAATCATGAACTTTTCAAGTCAATCTTTTCCTTACAATTACTGACAATAAGAATTCATTAATTATGTTCATTGTATAAATTTATGGCAAAAATGTGTTTTATTATTTAATTCTAAATTGTGTACAAAAAAGTCTACATTTCGCGAATTGTATCATCATTTCAGGATTTGTGTTTACATTTTGTTATTCGACCCGTCATTTCGTGTATCTGTATTTGAATTTTAGAGCATGACATCCGTTCATTCCATTTTTAATTTATCCATTTCACATTTTAGGATGCTTTTTATATGACAATGTATTTATTGTATTAATAATAGATATTGTGAATTTTTATCGGGTCACTGTTAACGAATACCTCGCACCATTTTTATTTAACATAAAACATGTTCAACATCGCATCTTTTCTCAATTTGATAGATATAGAATTGCCTTATTTCACAAACAAATCACTGTAGAATAGAATTTACCAAAACCATTTTGGTTCTAAAGTACTTCGATCATTGTTATATTTTCTTCGAATCTGCCATACTTCGCCACATTGGTGTATTAAGCAATCGAAAATGTCCGGCCCTTTTCTTCATATTCCGTAAAAATATAATTGACGGATTTTTCCGAATGTATTATGAAGAACAAACATATAACTTGGAATTTTAACATACTCTAGATTTGCACAACTATCCAACATGAAGAATATTGGTGCTCTTAGTACAACAATGAATAAAGCAATCTAAACGCAACTTTAAAACATTTTGGTACGGAAAATGACGAAGTTTGCCGAGTCTGTACGAGATCTATGAATTTATTTACTTTTCGAAAATCTGACACTTTGTGTATTTGTGTACGAAGCAGACTATGTCGTCTGTTTATTGAGATTTTTTTTCTTTTCTATTCTTTTTAAATTTAATTATAGACTGTTTCGGACCCATGGCTTTTAAACAAAACAATATACAAAATAAATAAAGATAAAAAGAAACAAGAAAAATAAATATTTCTCTTTGTTAAAGAACTATTTTACGCATTATTCAATTGTTTATTTTGTCATGACTTAAAGAATTCTGTTGAAAGGTTCAGGTATTTAGATACAACTCTTTCCCTCAATTCGGAATAATACGATAAAACTTAAAATTTTATTAGGGGTAACGCCAAGTTAGATGTCATACATTCACCTAAAATTTTCATATATACATGTCATTGCATAGAAATGTTTTGTTTTGGAGATTTTAGAGTAAGTATAAATGGTTCACTGTCCTAAATCCAGTTGTGTGTACATATTATTTGTTACAAAAATGGCTTTTTGAACATATCACGTGCTACATTTGTCCAATGTTTTGATCAACCATAAAATTGTTGTGTTTTGTGTCATGCAAATCTTTGTAAAGCACCTTAATTGGCGATCAGTTTCGTAGTGTGTGCTTAGACGGTACTCTCAAGATGGCGGACCCACGTGACTTTAAGACACAGCGCACTGCGCAAGATCGTCAATATCTTTTGAAATACTGAATGGATTTTCTTCAAATTAAATGCATTTAATCCTAGATTAATTCCTCGATCATTACCGATTTTTATGTGAAGTCTTCCCATTTTCCAAATGGTTTGGGCGAATAATCTGTGCACATTGTTCTGAAATGTTCATTAACTCAATTATTTAGGGAGAAGAGTGAATAACAAAGCTTCATACTAAACCGGAAATGCTTCCCATGTAAGAGTAAATGCTCTTCGTTTGAAGAAAATTTATTCAGTATTTCAAAACATATTGACAAAATACCTATCATGTTTTTTCCGCCTTGGACCTTGTCCGAAAGTCAATATACATTCGCGACTTTGCCTGACAGTTTGAAGTTTTGTGAAAAAAGTGTAGGAACACAGATAACATTAGTAAAGTTTTCGTATATAACGTCATTTACATAGTGACCAATAGTGAACGTCTATTTGATTACTTGATAACGAGGCTGATGGCCAATCACGTGTTTTATATTCTATGTCCTTGACCTCTGTTGTGATGTGTCAAATTGTTGTACCTTTATCACTGAAGAAATACAAAACATGTTCGGTATTAAATGTCCAAAAATTATCTTTTATTCGTTGTTGTCTTTTCTGAAGAGACCTCTTGCAGATGTGATAGTAGTCGATGAAAAAACCAAACAACGTTTTCACAATTCAGTCTGGAGTGTAACAATGCGTCCTTGTCGAGAAATTTACATTAAAGTTTGCTTGACACTACACGTACAGTACTACATATTTTGATGATTCATACAATTTCTCAACATGCAATTGATTATAACCTACCTATAAGCATGATTTAGTAATAAATTTTATTATCGCGAATACATAGAGGATATTTGTTTGTTTTGCATGTAAGATTGAAATATAATTTCACTGAGTGAACACCAGATGCAATATTTTCACGAGTGGCGTAGCCACGAGTGAAAATATAATAGCTGGTGTCCACGAATGAAATATATTTCAATCTTATATGTAAAACAAATAAATTTTCTTTTTATTTCATGCGTTTTAAGTAATTTTAAGTAATTTTTACTGATTTTGCCGCGTAACGTCGCGCATTCTCCTTCGTGACGTCATCACATCATGACGTCACATCAACAAATTTGAAATATAGTTCTGTTAAATTTCTCTAATTTTGTTACATTTTTAGCATAATGTATGGTGACATCGACTTTCTTTTCCGAAAGAAGCAAAATTTACGCATGACGGCATTTATTTTTGCCGGTTATTCCATTCAGTTTTGATTTTCTTTTCATCCGCATTCAGATATAGTCCGGCTACAGTGAAAATTATATTTTATAAATTTCACTAGTGGTTTATCAGAATATAATCATCTGATATATTACAATAAAACACTGGAAAGCATGAAATAAAACAAATTACATTCCTAAATATTGATTACTAGAAAAGAAAGTATACTTACAAAATATGTTCAGAAAATATAGATAAAATAATAATAAAAGAAAGTTTAACGTTTTTTATCACCTAAGATGTATCAACTTTCAGTCTACTGGTCGTTTATTTATTTATCTTGTTTGTATATTTCGTTTTCAGTCCGTACCTATTTTTAATTTTCCTTAAGAAGATTAATAGGTTTGTCAGGTTAAATTATAAATTGGTCCAATTCAGCTTTTTATTGTAGTACGGGGTAAATATATTTTATAACTTTGATTTTGACATATAATTAAACATAAACACAATTTCTTCGAAAATTAAATAAATAACGTTTACAATTTCGGTTTATTCGTTTTCTCAGAACATGCATAAAATAATCAGTTACAGTACATAAAATCAAATTAAAATAACGAAAATTACAATAAATAAAGTTGAAATACAGTTTTTGTCTGTTGGAAACGGTCACTTCATTTCCGCATCGGAGAAAATTAGATGGTGTCTCTTGTATTGTTTACTTTTCAAGAATTGAGGATTCATTGTACCGTGAAATACGTCCAGAAAACCTAGAACGCCGTAGTTGCCAACGAACCTAAAGAGAATACAAGAAACGCAACAGTAAACGAACAAACCAAAAGACAATAAAATCTTAAAAGTGAACCAACGAAACTAAATAGAATATTTCAACAACAAAAACGCAGCAGTGAACTAGAACGCAACAGTGAACCTACGAACCTAAAGATAATTTAAAAAACAACAGTTTGCCAACGAATAAACATATAAAAATAAGCCATCCTAGTTACAAACTGTCTTTCAATTTGGGACTCGTAGGTTCGAGCCTTTTTGGGGGTTTCTACATGTGACAACGCAACTGGTTCCATGCAGGGAGAGGACTCAGGTGTGATAAAGTAATTGTTTAAGCTTTTTCATAATCGGGCCTAAGATGTGCTTAAACTAAATATCTATATAAGTATCTGAGTAGTATCTGGACGGTAAAAATGGCAAAGAAATGCGCTGGATTTGTAAACACTCACTTTAAATGATGATAATCGTGAAATTCTGGAGACGGTAAGAACGGGAGATGATATCCGCTGTGGTGAATCACAGTCACAATAGAAGCTAGGGCGATCCAGATAAAGGTCGTCACCTGACACGAACCCATTACCAGTGGCCCTGAGGCAAGGGTCCAAATATTGCCTGTAGAAAAAATGGAAGGAAAAAACAATAACATTTAATGAGTAAAATAGTAATTGTAAACAATTCCTGAGATTCTTTGTTTAATAACACAATATTTCATTTTTCAAATATTGCTTTGCCTGACAGATTTTGTTTTACTCTCAAACAACTAAGGTACAAAAATATACTAAGAAATAGGTAATGCATTTAATTGAAAACTCGATTGTCTTTAAATATGAAAGTGAAATTATATGACATTTATATGTCTTTCATCATATAACATTAATATATTTGATTTAATATAATCCCATGGCATTGATATGAATACATACCAAAAGCAAACTCCAGTGGGTGAGCATAAGTGGCCCCTAGTCCAATCGGTGACGTCCATTCATGGTGCTGCTTGTGTACATTCTTGTAAAGGTAACTTGTATGTAGTAATCTAAATAAGAAAGTGTGATTTTTTTACTACCAAGTCCAGTCACTTTAATTAAGAAATAATATCGGCCTTCTAGCGGTGTTTATCGGCTATTTAATCGGCGTTATTTTATCGGCGTTTTGATAGGTATGAATTGACCACGAAGGCCGTAGGCCTGAGTGGTTAATTTTTTCGCATCAAAACGACAAAACCGGTGTTAAATAGCCAATAAACACTGCTACGACCGATATTATTTCGATTCTAACACGATAAAATAAGGAAGATCACTAAAGTTATTTTTTCAAGCGGAAAGAAAACATCTAAGAACTAAAAATATAAATAAAATGATTTTTATTGTTGCTTTAAAAGGCTTTGTAAACTATATAATCGAGGGTGAAAACATAACAGCTGCATATACAAGTAGTCCCTTACCAGTGTTTATTGGCAGTTAAACACCGGCTTTTTTTCTTCTTTGTCTATAGTGACAAAATCACGTGGAGTGTTAGAATTGTAGTTATACACGTGGTATAAATGATTCGCGTGATAGCTGACACGGATTATTGGCTTTTTCCCAAATGGAGCTTCATTTAAAAGCTCAGGTGCCCCTCTGTTCATTATTTCAGGCACAAACAGCTACATGAGTAGAACCATCGATGTTCCGTTAGCAAGCTGGATTAATAATATCGTCAATCAATAAAGTCATTTCATCCATAACTATTTTCTTATAATAGCGTATGAACTTACAGGCGAAATGACGTAATCCTAAGCACATATTTCCCTTCTATAACGACGTCACTTTAACGCGGTTCATTCATAAAGTGCGCTAAAATGACGTTGTTGTTTGGTACGCGACTCATCTGGCACCCCCATGCCAGATGAAATTTCCGGCATGGGTAAAACTCTCGGAAACGCCGGTCTACTATGCAAGAATTTCATTCTTGCATAGCAGACTGGCGTTTCCGTGAGTTTTACCAATGTCGGAAATTTATTCTGGCATGGGGGTGCCAGATGAGTCGAGTGGTGTACAATGCCACGCTTAGGATGACGTCATTTTACCGTTATGAATGAAGTTGCAATTTCATACGCTGTTGTAAGAAAGTAGTTACGGTCGTCATGATATAAATTTCCATTGAAAATAAAGAGAAAGAATTTAAAATATAATGGAATATGGTAGAATATGCAAGAAAAAATATCTGACATATGTTTGCGGTTCGGATCGGAATATCCGCCCCTCGGGAACCCGCCCATGGGCGGTAACTCAGCAAGCCTCGTTACCGCCCAAGTGGCGGGTCTCCTCGGAACCGATAATCCGATCCGAACCGCAACATATGACAGATATTATTAATACAAACTATTAATGCAACATGGTAGGTGCATATAATTATGATACTTATCTTTTAAGTACATGTATATTGGTTTGCGTATTTGCAAATTGGTTTGCAAATTTATTGTAAACTAGTGTCCATCTACTTGGCCGTCACCACTGTGGGTTCAAATCCCATCAGGGACTTTGGATTCTTCCTTGTGAGGACGCTATCCAGCTAGCTTACGGGACGTCGGTGGTTCTTCTAAGGTTCCAGTTCGTACATGGAGTGGCACTAAGAGACTTCCTGCACTAGTAAAACTGGAAAGTCCAGCTATGGCTTGCCTGTGTTGGTGTGACGAAAACCAATTAGGACTTTTCATGTCATAATTGGAAGTTTTAATAACCTATGAGTAGAGATAAAAGTCTTATTCGTTCTCTGTATAACAACTTAATTGGATGTTACAAGTTCCAGATATTTTACTTATTAGGCTTTAATAGTACTCATTAGGATTTACAATGTTCGAATTAAGATTTTAAATTCGATTCCTTATATTGATTTATCACACACCCGTGCCGATTTTGCGACTCCGTAAATATGGTATTGCACGGCCGTGCATATATTTTGATGTGACGTCATTAGCGTTATACAAACATAGTGTAAAGACGCGCTAAATGTTAGCGTTATACTATAGACGCGTCAATGAAAAATGACTCTTATTTCACTTTAAACGGTCTTTATTTTGGGTATGTGATAAATAGAATATTAAATTCGTGTAAGTTCATTACTGAATTTATAGCACTCGTTGAATAAAATAATATTATGCTCGCCAGAGGCTCGCATAATATAATTTTATTCAACTCGTGCAATAAATTCAGTATTGAACTTACACTCATTCATTATCCTCTACTTAATTTACTTGTACTGACTAGGATTTTTAAGAGTAACAAAGTTGTAGTTAGGTTTATTTCTACCATTAATGAGTAAAGATTCCAGGTTTATTTCTACTAGTAATGAGTTAAAATTCATAATAAGTTGTAACTATGAATAAAAATAATCCATATTAAGCTTTTAGAACTTCTATATTCCAGAAATATCAAAATTCTAATTAGGCTTATAAAATTCCTTTTTACGAGTTAATCTTTTTAAAATTTTGCACCAGACTTTTGAAAATTAAAGATTTTCGACCATGCGACCACATACATGCATCGAGGACATGTTGGAAGGAAAGTGACTGTGCGACCACATACACGCATCTCAGGATTCCCCTTCTGTAACGTGAGAGGGACAAATAGTTGTCCACCCTTTATTTCAGGGCAGACTATACAAATTGCATTTCCTTATTCTTGATAAGGAGGCTAATTTAAACAGATTTGTTTTGAATTGGTTTATATACAACAGCAGTAAAGCAAACAAAGCGGGTTATCAGTGTTCGTCCTTTTAAGTTCGCTTGTAATTTTAAAATGTTCATATCTAATTTCTTGGAAAATTTTGAGTTTACAGTGTTCTCTACTTTTCCTTCTATGTATATTACGGAATTTCTTTATTTAACGTGTCCAAAACGTTTTATATGCATCACATATGGGAGATAACTTTCACACATTGTTTGTTTAAAAAAATTAACCTGAGGGCATTTTTGACATTGGTTCGCATATTCGATTTATCCAACTTGTAATCGAAACGGTAATTTAATGTGCTGCAAGAACAAAGAATGGGTCGGCAGTGCTGACACTGATAAGGCTGTACATATTTGCAAGCCTAACCTAACCATGTGATTTATTTTTATATCACAATAGATTTTTTTAGTTAGCAATAAGGACAAAGCCGGTTCAGTCTAGCCATGCTTACATGTATCTACATACTTGTAAATTCATTTCGATTCCAGCAGTATAAAGTATAAAACGGGGCCACAGTCTGTTAATCTAATGAGACATATATTTAGTGCAAAAGAGCTTGTTTAGCGAATACTCTTCAATTCAGTTCAATTTTTGATACTGTACAGTACACACGTATTGAGATTTTGTGCTCTATTGTGTACACATTATACATGTAATACACCCCTGATGAAGGCATAATACGCCGAAAGTACTTTAGCACTGTATGAACGTTTATTTTCTCCAAATTTATTGGGTTTTTTTTCCACGTTCTTGTATCCTTCTTGGGATCCAGTGTTTTTGAAAAGTATTTTGTAGATGCAAATATTTTTCACAAACCTATATTGCTTTGATGGAAAGTATGCAATACCTAAAATATTTGTTGGCATTATCGTATGTGGATGTTGATAATAAAATGTTACAGAACAAATCATTTGTAATTTATGATATCAGTGTCATATTAACCCATTGCTTCATGAGCATTTTGTGAAAAATGGCTGTTTTCATTGAAAAGTCTCCCGTTACAAGTTCAAATTGCTATAATACTATAAAAACTGCTTCAACACTAATCAAACTTGGCACAAATGTTGACTGGACCATTGCCCTTGCAACAACATGCTCAGGCTTAAATTTTCTGTTACCATGGCAACGAGGGGACATCTCAAAATTGCCAAAAATCACTATTTTGCGTTGATTTTTTCCATCAAAATTGATTTCAAAGTGCTGCAACTTCTCAATGGATTGAGATAGAGTCAAATGCTTTTCAGCGTTGGTAACACGTTACCTTATGATCAATCTGGGGCCATTTACAGCCTCTCACAAGTCCAAAATTTTCTTGGCGATGAGGGGGACTCCGCCCCCCTTCAAACCCCCCAAACAGAAGGGGGCACATCCCCCTTCTGGCAACCCCCTGATGTATCTTTTGGTTGGGGGGCCGCGCCGAAAAAGAGGTCACTTTTTTTAACAACATTTCTCAAACAAAAACAAGTGTTGGGGGCCTAAATAAGGCATTTTTTCATCATTTGAGACAGCAAAAAAGGGGGGGGGGTGAAAAGGCGTTAAAAGGCGTGTATATGAAGTAATGGGTTAAATAAAGTAGAACTATATAAACAGTTTTGGGCTCAAGAAATATATTGTAAGAATTTTCCAAATCATACGTTTCTATTGCTTTATCAACATGATCAATATTTGAAAATTTTATTGTAAACTCCCCAATGTGGACCAATCTACTTTAAAAAGTATTTTTCATCTGGGGTCGGTATGTGGATCATTCCTTTCTATCCCAAAGTTAATAAAAATGCGAACATTTACGAAACGGTAGTGTTGCGACATTTGACAGTAAGGGAAAATCGTGCGACATTTAATGTTACCGTTGTGTAATGGCAGATGATTGTGCGACATTTAGCGGCAAGTGCGACATTTAGCTGGGTTGCAACATATAACGGCGCCAAAACAACCAAAGAAGCAGCACTGAGCATGTAGAAATGTGATTTGAAGGTAGCAACATATAAACAAAGAAGTATTCTGACGTCCATTCAAAATAAAATTCACTATAATTATACCAATTGCCAACATAACAAACCACCAAAGATTGTTTATGTACGTATATGGTATATGACACGTATTTCTTGAAAACTGTAACAAGGTACCAAAAAATGTAAAAAAAAATTTTTTTGAGAAACAATAATTTCAGCATTGGGCCTCTAATGTCTATGTAAATGTTCAGCTTGCCAATGAGTATTTTTAGTTTATTTAATGTCCCCAAAGGCAACAATAAATGCACGAATCACTAAATGATATAAATTCACATAAATCTCGATATTTCAAAAATACATTTATTACGCCAAGTCTCTGGATTGTTGTGAAAGCAATTCGATTTGAAGGCTTATTTCAACGACGCTTTCCGAAAATAACAACTGCTTGTATTTCAAGAGAAAACAGATTTATTGCGACGATGGAAATCTGAGGTTAAATATGGAGATCTGAGATAAAAATGGAAATCTAAGGTCAAAGATGGAAATCTGAGGCTAGTCAAAGATGGAAATCTGTGGTCAAAGGTGTAAATCTTAAGTCAAAGATGGAAATCAGGAACAGAAACTCACCTATGAGAATAGTAGAAAGTTATTTCTTCCATCAACACACAGACTGAGAAATGAATTATGAACTCCGCCATTGTGGGTAAGTTGTATGATAAATCACTTCCCCTTAACTTGTGGAGAATGTAATGTAAAACACCGTATGGCAGACCTACTATAAGATAATTGACTGTCAATTGGTTCATTAATTTCTTTAAGTTGTCTCGATCTACCTGGAATTATATAAATGACGTTATTAACGGAGGACTATCTCTAGATGCTTGCAGAAATCATGCCGAGTTTCACATTTTTCATTCATTATCGTATTTAAAGTATTGTGAAAAGATTAATTAGATGCTTTAAAAAGCATTTCGATGGGTGAAAAGGCGAGATAGATTTTGGCATTTAATCATCCAAGTACCTTGTCCGGTATATACCTGAATATGGTATTTACTGTGTCTAAAATTATATAGAATACCAATGCATGACCGACTTATTTATTATGTTTTTTTTTTGTTTTTTTTTCACTCAAATAATGGAAAGGAGAGCGAAATTGTCATTCGCTGGTATCAGAAAATGCTAGTATATAGTAGCACATTCGTACAAATGGTTGCCGTCGATGCTCTTACATGGACCTCTGTTCGAAGAAGTTCATCCTGTTAAATGAGTAAAGCAGCTGAAGGTGTAAGTCTCCGCAAGTAAGCCGGGTTACAAATGTCAGCTACATAAAGTATCCTTAAGACTATATATAAACTTACTGGTTGGTTTTTACCCGGCTGTGTCTTGTACTTGAGCATCCATTTAGGTTTACCGTACAGATCTGTATACAGGAACAGGGCACTAGCCAGTCCATAGGAGCCGAAGAAAACTATGTTCAATGCTAAAAAAGGGCAATTTAAGTATTAATTATCATATTTCATATGAACACTCTCAGAAAAATTACTACATTGGTACATTTATGGAATACTTAGTGTTTATCTTACAGGATAGGATTTCAAAGTTAAATTACTGTGGTTAAGGTATCTGCGACTTAAACCGTGTGATCGCGGGCTCGAACCCTACTGGTGCCATGCTCATGTTCACCAGTATATACTTGTTAATTTCAGTAGCGCAATTGGTTAAAAGACATAATTATACGAAGTGATAACTTGTGTAAGGTGATCCGTTATATTAATTAAGTGAACGAGTACATAAACCTAGAATTCTTTATACAAGGAATTAATAATGTTCATAATAAAGTTTTTATCTGGCAAGTTAAAATTCAACGTATATGTACAATGTTTCTTACCCAAAAATGTGTTTAATCCTTCTCCAAATGAAAGGTCATTCAATCGTGTCCGAAAATCAGAGCTTGAGAGAGTGTCCGTCTGTCTTTCCATGCTGACATGTACAATAATTCCTATCAAAATAACTATATATTTACGCTTTCGAACACATATGTAGCTTTATATCATAGACGAACAATATATAATTTTATCTGTTTACTCGATTTATCAGGCCAAATAGTGTTACAATTTAAATTAAAGATAACCGAAACACAGTATTTACACTAATGACTATGGTCAAAGTTAAGTAATCCATTATTGACTGCCTACACTTTTATTACCTCCCTTTCATTGTTTAATAGTATAACCAGTGACCCGAATCGGGTCAATATACATTTGTTTACAAAATGGCGATAAATATAAAAAAAGGGACAGGTTACTGAATAAATAATCTGAAATAAATAAGCGTTTTATAAAAGATGTTACGAATAAATGATTACGGGATCTGGTGCTCGAAATACTTCCTTGTATATTTATCAATTAATAGAAAACTTAACATACCTTAAATAGTTTAGACATTGTAGTATACCACCACAGGAGCTATCGTCACGGAACTTGGAAGCTCATTTGCTAATCAACACGGATCAGAATTGTTATGGATAATTTCGTTTTAAGCCCACAACTCGTTTAAGCTGATTCAATCTCAAATCAAAATTTATAAAACAATACATATGTAAAGAACAACTTTATTACTCTTAAAACTCAATTTTCAAACATTAACTATTAAGGATAAAACAATATGGGTTTTGCTCATATTTAATATACAAAGAAAAATGTATTGCATTTTACAAATGAAGATAACAAATGTTTAATTACCTACATTTATTGTTATTTTCAACGACCTTAATTGTACAGCGGTGATTTACCTAGAGCGTTCAATCATTAAAGCTTCATGCCTCCAGATGAGTCAATTTATTTCACGAAAATGTTATATGTTACATGTTACATGTATATGCGATTGATGACTGATTTTATAGTATTTATAACCAAAACTCTACTGTGTGGCGTCGTTATATATATGTCGCACCATTGCGGCTAAATGTCGCAACCGCCGCTAAAAGTCGTAAAATTCCATGCCGTTAAATGTCGCAATAGGAGCCTTGAAATGTCTTTTCGTTAGATGTCGCAACACTACCGTTTAATATCGCAATATGTATATTCATCATGATAAAAAAAATATTTTAGCTGGTGGTATGAAATTACAATAAACATTGAGTAGATGTCTATACTTATTTAGCAACTTTAAGACATAAAGGAAAATTTCGATACATATGCCGACATAAGATGAGAAATGCTTTTTAAGGTGGATTGTGTTTACAATGGGCACATTTCAAGACATATTTCAATGAAAAAAAAGAAACATATCAATTGAATATTCTTACAAAATATTTCTTAAATTAAAATGTTTATTTAGTTTTTATATATGTTTTAATGTGACATTTATATGATGAATTACAAATACTCTGTTCCAGAACATTTTATTATCAGTATCCACATAAAATTATTGCATGGTTTGTTAACACACATGATACTTAATACTATAAACATAAATATTTATGGCATTGCATACTTTCATCATAAACCAATTCACTTTAAATGTTATTTTTATTTGAAATTAAAATGTAAAAACCATTGATTAAAGTATACTATGCAACTAAGATACATGTTTGGTACACACAATTGTAGCGCCGATATATGTCCAAACGTCGAAAAATGTCCAAACGACGATAAATGTCCAAAAATTGACGATAAATGTCTCAATCGCCGATAAATGTCCAAAACTCCTTTAACGATAAACGTCCAAAAATTAACGAAAAATGTCGCAACAAATTAGGTGCTCATAAATGTCCAAATCGGTTAACGATAAATGTCTCAATTTTTAATTTGTAATTTATTGTATTGGATACTGTAACAGTCTATCCAACTAACCCGTGATTTTACCCTCTGGTTTACCCCCGACGTAAAATGTATCATACATTATTGTGCATGGCCAGTTGCAGATCCGGATGGGGCGCGGGGGCATGTGCCTTCTTAACTCACCGCAGCAATACGTTTCAGCATTGTTTGTGTTCTTCAATATTTTTGTGCCCCATATAGC